>NW_028281296.1:0-152500 GCF_059751285.1 Brachycentrus maculatus | reverse complement strand
AGGAACCAGTTCAGGGTAATATTAAATAAATATTACAGTGTAAAATCACTAATATTTATTTTCACCCCCCTGGGAATCGAACCCGGGACCTCCAGCACGGTAGCTAAACACGCTGACCATTACACCACGGAGGCGGACTTCTATTTATAGTTTCACAAATTTTCATTAATTATTAAAGTTATTTATTCAAATGTAATTATTTTTCATGATATAAGGAATGAAGGCTGGTTAGGTTAGTATGTATATTTTTCTTTTGCGAGTTATATATTTTATAAAACTTTTGTGACCCATCAGCTATAAATGGAATTTTGTAACATCGATAAAAATAAAAACGACAATGGTATTGCATTTGCCTTGGAGCAAATTTAAAATGTACGTACAACATTTTTACTTATAAATAATAATAACAAACAGTCATGCAACAATAAGTCGTAAATATCAAATTGTAGTTTATGGGGAACACTAGGACGCCGAGACTTCAATGGTTTATTGCATACTTCAGGCTACTGCGTTATTTTGAGAATCTATCAAATAAATTGAACTTAGTCTCTTATACTCGTACAGGTGTTTGAGCTGTACACCGTCAACGTGAGCAGGGTTGGAATAACCCCCAAGAAATTATTCATAGGAATCGATCTCATAGTCAGAGAAAAGGAATTGCCTACTCCGAGAGTTTGGGATAAGCCACGAAGCTCCAACGACGTTTTTTTTCCAAAGAAAAAAAAATCTTCTTAAACTGATAAAAACTTATTATTTCCACACATGTATACATATTTGAATTATAGATATGTATATTTTTATCAAGCTTATTACTATAAAGGAATGTCTTTCAATGAACTAACAACAGAGTAGAGAATATTTTTATGAAAAATACATATAAAATTTAATTTTAATTTTAATTATATATTTTTAACTAACCAACCATCAAGCCACTTCTCCGCAGGGGTAGGCAGAGAAAATAGAACCCCACATCAATCTAATTTTGCTAACAATCTTCGCTTCTTCCACATTCAAGCATCTCCTCATACATAACCGCCGATATTTTCGACATCTGACCTGATCTCTTTCAAGTATTTAAAACACTTGATCATGTCATATTTTTTTCGGTCTTCTCCTTCTTTTTCCAACCAAATTTGCCCCAAACATTTGTTTTAATATTCTTCCTTCAATCATTCGAATCACATGCAGAAACCATCGCATCACACCTATAATTTTTTATCCATAATGCTTATCTCAGCCTTGCATTCTTTTCTTATGTCAAATATAGATGTTTCATATCATGTTGCGACACCTGTAATATTGATTTGTATCATCCGTAGGGTAAATAATCCAGTGTCCGATTTTATTCCGACTATGAAATAACGAATTTGTAATTAATATTTATTATAAATTTATATTAATATTTATAATTAATTAATATTAATATTTTTTACTAATTTATATTAATATTTATTTGAATTCCATAAATTAATTCATCCATCGGACAAATCGCTCACTCTTGTCAACAACGTCATATATCAAAAAACTTGATTTTTCAGGAGATCGTTTTTAAAGTTTAAAAATATAATAAAATGTATTAAAAATAAATATCAAGCCACTTATTGGACTTTTTACTGTGCAACAGATCTTTTCAGGTAAAACCTGAAAAGCAAAACCTGGAAAAGAAAAACCTGGTTTTTCTCCATTTGAAAAATATTTAGTATGCTTATTTTAAAAAAATAATTAAACAATATCTTTTCTTCAAAATGCAAAAACAACACTTTCCGTCCTGTAGCGGGTAAATATTAAGTTAAAAATATGCCGCTTTTGCTGGGATATAGTTCATTTTTTGGGCATTCCGAATGCATGCACAACTGAAAATTGACGATTTTTGATTTATGACGTTGTTGAAAGGAGTGAGCGAAATGTCAATGACTTCCTTTTACAAATCTTAAGGTAGTGTATCGATAAGATAATAGATTGATGAATCGACCACTTCGTCAATTCACCGAGTCACAATCTCCAAGAAAACATCAATCTTAACCTCTGTTTCCTAAGTACTTTGATTGTATAATATCATAAAATGCATACAGCCTGTGTGACGAGTAAACAAAAATTCAATTTGCACTGCAACGTAAATATATGCACAAGTTACATTCGCAATATGTACAAATAGCAAGCTATAAAGTTTGAAGAAAACATTCTTCGGAAAGAATCGAAGTCCGTCGGCAGTGTCCACAAAGATATTTCAAGTCGAACGTTAATTATTGCATTCAAAGCAAACTGCTTTTACTGCTGAAAGAAGGCTCTTTTGCAAAGAATAATATCCATTACGGTACTCGAAAGAGGAAATGCAATATTTGCGAGCGGAATGTCATTTGTTAAAAAATGTACCTATTGTGGCGAATTTTATGTGATGGTTGCCGCCGATACATTGTCGTGGCGCCATTCTGCAAAGCTTATGAAATTTTGTACATTTTAAATGCATTATACTCGTATGTATGTATTAAAATCAATATTTTGACGGCTTCATGAAAGTCATAAAAAAATCGTTGGAGTGGATATTGTCTTACGAGTATGTCCAAATCACATTTGGAAATAGTTGTTATTTCTTATTTACTCGAAATACATTCAATATCCAGTTATATTACGTCTTATTAGTCTTGTTAGTATTACGTCTGTATTATTCCAGCGATACTCTGAACAAATATTTTTTACCCTTATTTTTTATCAATACACTAGTTCTATTTCAGCATGCTTCTGTTGAGCTAGAAATTGGCCTCTCGCTGGACAAAATTTTGGTCAAAAAATTCTTTCCATGATGAAATGTCAAACAATACTAAACAAAATTACCATGACTCAAGCTTGATCTGTCAATGAAAGTTTATTAAAAAAGGTTATAATGAACTAAGCTGAATAAAAAATATAATATATAAAAAAAAAAAAAATATATATATATATATATATATATATATATATATATATATATATATATATATATATATATATATATATATATATATATATATATATAAATACATACTCGTATAGTATTAATGATGTCACCCAATGGGTGTACACTGGGAACTACGATTTCTTTTGTTAATTTTATTTCAATAAGCCGTATGAACCTCAGAGGCTTGTACACTTCATCTCAAGGTTGGAAGAAATAAATTATATGTATTATTTGCACAATTTTGATAATCAAGGGTTGTATTTATGGTTGTCATTCATCATCGTGATAAATTATCATAATACAATATTGTTTTCGGTGAAAGTCTTTGTAAATCACCGCACGATCTAGTTCGAAATTGCAAGTCATCCTACAAAGTAACCAATGGTATAAATGAAGCCTCGTCATGGGGCTTTGAGAATGAAAGATCCAGAAAATACTTCGTAAGGATGCGTTTAAAATGACCGTTTCAAAGCGCAGAAAACAATAATGCAATTACAGCTTTTATGGTGTAAAACCATGACATGTCATGTGATCATGACAGCCTAGCTACATTAATGTTTTATGGTTTTATGAATGCCATTGACATCGGCATACAACACTTATTTAATTGTTGTTTTATTTATTTAATTAAAGAAAAGAATTGTTGTTCATTAAGTAAATTACATTTTTATTTAATATTATTTTTTTAAATATAATTCATCAGACACTAGATTATATACCCTAAGGATGATGCATCAATTTAATAAGTGTCTTAACTTGAGATAAAGCGTTTATCGATTTTATACGAAATAAAATGGAATTCTGAGCATCCAGAATATTGTTGTATCATCATTCAATGTTTGATTTTTTTTAAATGTCGGTCTAACTTAAATATCTACTATTTTTAAAGTCATTACAGGTTTTCTCTCCCAAATAAAATTGTATTTGAACAAATTCGGAATGAATCTCATCTACATATATACATATGTACGTACATTTGGAATAAGCTTCGAAAAATTTTCAAATGAAGGCACCACCGTCAGCCAAAATTCTAAATCTATAAAAAATAACAACTAACATGGGAATAAATCCAACTTCAATCCATATATTAATAAGTTACACAAGTGTCTGAAGTGGCATTTTAAGCCAGCAAAATTTCATGCTGCTAAGCTCTGAGATGCTCAGACTTCCATCTTCTTTTCTTATAAAGACGATAGATACTTCATCCCAAGTTAATATACCTATAATTTAGGTTTTATTTATTTTATTTCACAATAGGGTTTTTAAATTGATTCCCATTTTCCAGCTTACGCCATAAACTTTAGAAAGCTTCCTTATTAGATCGTATCTAACCGTTTTTTCTTCTTTAAATGGTTATTAGATGCGCATATAATCTAAAGGATCTTCGGAGATTAAACACTCGAGATACGGACATCCTTTATGATAATGTAATGCGGGAAATACCTCCGGCGTTGAAATTATACACACTTCTACACAATGTCCTGAGAAAGTCTCGAGAGAACACGATCACGAATGACTATCCTTAATTTCCTGTTACCCGGGTATTCAATTTTGTAATTTTAACAACGTCATTGAACTTTTTAAATATTTTTAAGTATTTTTAGGTTATTCCCCATGGTGATAATTATGGATATATCGTGCATAAAGTTGTGTGATAAATTTCCACCTGGGTCAATGTAAAATTTTAGGTTTTACTCTTAACATTGACCAATTAAAAAAATAATATTGTCAGATTGTTATGCAGGCTATCGAATTAAAAAACCTTATTAAATATCGTATTATTTAATATAAACCGTTATTTAAAAAATACATGTTTGGCAGTCAACCGCCCGGTGGTAGTTTCTGCCAGTGTCAAGTCGGGTTGTTCTCCCGTGGTTAGTGTCGCGGACTCAAGTCAGAGTTCCTAGGTTCAAACCCACTCTACCACAATTTGATCCATTTTTCTAATAATGAGCTGTTTAGGCTCACAGAAATAGTATGAAAATGAAATATGTGTGCAAATAATAAAAACACTAATATTTCTCTTAAACAAAAGTCTTATTTTTAATTACAAACAAAATAATAATAATAAATAATAATAACATTTAATATAAATTTCATAGTTGAAATGCGTTTAACATATCATTTTAGAAATTATGATCCCACTAGGTTTAGAAAGAAGGGTAGATACTTGGGTGGGGAGTTGGATGGCTTAATTCTGTTTTTGGAATCGATAATTCAATAGTGATTACATAAATTAAATTGTTTAAAGTGCTCAAATTTAGTTGCGTGTAACAAATTTTCAGTTTCTTAAATATTTGACAGTTTGATATCAAAAAAGGAAGAAGTATAATTCGAGCGAAAAGTTATGAATATACACCTTAATCAGGTAATTGAAAAAATCCAGTTAGTTGCTCATTAGTCACATCTCTATATTTTACAACCCCAATATTACGCTTGAAGTAGAAAAATGATACTCGCTTTTTTAAATCATCTCTTTTTTTTCTCTTTCTCGCTTATCTTTCATCACTGCCGGGGTCGTGACCATCTTTTTTCCTTGTCCTCAAACATTGTGTATTGTTGTCCTCCACCTCTCATGACGCACCGCCGACCGCATCGCTCCAACCACTGATGATCCTGTGGCAGCCTTGATTTGGTCAGTACATCTAGCGGGGATATAATTTTTCCATATTATTTTGAGAAATAAAAAGACTTTGTTTTTGATCCACTCACATTTTTATTAACCAACTAGTTTAGAAACCTTATGATACCCAACAACTTGTACATTGTTTATTTTTTATATAAATGTTTAATCATAAATTAAACCCTGAAGAGGGCAACAGGTTGTTGCCGAAATTAGTTTGTTAGTAAAAATGTGAGTGGATCAAAAATCAAAATCTTTTTATTTCTCAAAATAATATATCAATATGATCCACAAAGTTAATGCTTTCAATATTCAAAACATATAATTTTTCCTTTACTACCTTCAAACCCCCTCCCCTTCACGACTATACAACCTACAAGTACTTTGCTAGTATTCAAGTGTTTGTTACACATATTTGTATCCTGATGTATAATTTTTTTTGAGCTTCGTTGCCAAATTTTAAAATTTTAACCATCACAACTGACACAGATTTTTCATACGCATTTTTTATTTTATTTGTTTTTACGAATTTTTCGTTACAAGGTTAAACTCTTGACTAAATAGCATTGTAAAACGTTTTTTTTACATTATTGAAAATTGATAGTTGAGAAGATATATCTAGTCTTTTTAACCCTGTACTAGGCGTGTGGCATTAACAAACAAAAACGGGCGACAAATGGCACCCAACCTTTTTTAGCATATTTTGTCATTTGAGGTTTGAAATAAATTTATTAAACACATTATTTTATTAATACAAAACAAATTTTAAAAAAAATTATGACATTAAATATTTTTTGAGAGCTTAATTTTATAAGAATACTTTTATTTGATATTTATTCGTAACACCTAACACAAACGTCTTTCAAATGCTCTACGTACATTCACTGTCCGCATTTTACACAAAATCTTCGCATCGTCTTGCCCCTGCTTCATCCACATTCCTGATAATGTCCTCTATTTCCTCTTCACTCCAAGATAATAAAACTTTAAAAAATACTTTTTTACTACACAACCGTATAAGACAGAAGTCGCTTGCAAACTGAGTAATAAGCGGAATATGTATTCAGCAGGTGCTGATAATCCAAAATTGCCACGCGGTTACGTTTAAAAAATATTGAAAACATTTTGAGCAGGTGCTTGTTCACAAATCTGAATTTTTTCCACATTTTTTTTACTTTGGGAAGAATGGTGAGTGTTGCACGTGTGTAAAATGATCATTTATATATTTTTTTAATTTAATTTTTTTTAAATTTTATTTGGAAATTTTACGGAACAGTTATGATAAATTTATTAACATTTACGAATAACAGGTATATAAACAGGTATTTATACCTTTCCAGTTGCAAAATTTCACATTTGCAATGTAAAATAAATACCTGGAAGAGGGACGGGAGGGAGGAAAAAAGATATAACCAACCTTTGATGTCATAAGTCCTGTATATACCCAAACTTCCAAATTCTTCTGTATCTATCTTGAGATGTCAAAATGCCTTATATTGAAAACATCTGGGTAACAAAAGTCAACCACACGCCTACTTCAGGGTTAAAACTTATGATACCGTTCAATAATAATTGTAAACTATGTTTACGTCCGATCTTACATAGGTTACGTGTTCGCTCCTGTTCAAACATCCGATAGCACCGTAATATCGAGAGGCAGAGTATGAGCTGGTTCGCTAGCCCTTCACGATCGCAGAGCCTTGATCAGATAAAGCGTGCCTTACCTCACGAGACTGCAATTACGCCAAAAGAATCAGGAAAAATGACAACGTTAATGAAGATATTGCGAGACGAAAGACAAGGCTGATAACAAAGAAATCCCTGTTCTAGTCACGTCTCCCATGGTGGTCCAAAGCAGAGTTTCTCAATCTGGTATTATGCCATTGATAGCCCTGCGTTTAAAGAAGGATCAAGTGTGTACTTTAAAATATACAATGTTAGTACCCGATCAGCTGCGCGAGAAACCCCATACGTATTGTCGGCGCACATTTTTTTTAGAATACGTATTGGAATATTATTTTTTGACATCTCATCAAAGATGAAGAAGAATATGGAAGTCTGGGCATTTACGGGGCTGACGACCGTCATAAGCTGGTTTAAGTGATCACTTTACACACGTGTAACATTCACCAATTCTACCCATTATTGACAACCACACTACTCAAATTCCAACTTATAGAACTTCCAAGAATTGATCACTTCAACCAGCCTATGACGGTCGTCACCCCCGTAAATGCTCAGACTTCCATATACTTCTTCATCTTTGATGAGATGTCAAAAAATAATATGAAAATTAACTCCTGTAATTGGAGACAATCCAGATTTTGTGAACAAGTATTTGGACACACTCAAAATGTTGTACATATTGGAAATTAACGAATAAATATTAATAATTTTAGGATTTAGTTTTTAGTAAGGGAATGTAATTAATTATGAGTATTTTAATGTTTTTAATGTTTTAGAATTTAATAAACCACGATGATGACAAGGTTCTTATCGAATCCGGTAGGTTAAAGTGTACTAATAGTAAAAAAGTGGTTTAAAGTTTTTTTTTTAATTTTATAAAGTTTATAAAAAGTGCCACAGTATCTGCGAAAAACATTCAAGAAATTTATAATTTTTTTAAACTGATATTTCAGAAATGAAACTGAGAAACAGATGTTTAAGTGGATTTATATTATCCACTGACACTTCGTGATGGAATTGCATTTTTAATTTATTATTAGATTAAAACCAATATTTTTAGCTTTTCCACTTTTTTATTTGACCAGCGACCGGGTTTCGTCGTTACCGACATCACCAGTCTGATGATGTCGGTAACGACGAAACCCGGTCGCTGGTCAAATAAAAAAGTGGAAAAGCTAAAAATATTGGTTTTAATCTAATAATAATAAAAAAAAAAAAAAATAAAAAAAAAAAAAAAGATGTTTAAGTAATAAAAAGGTAAGGCCTATCAATAAATCTTTTCAAACTTTTCTTTTAAAACCATATATTTATTTCTAAAAAAAACATTTTTTTCAAAACAATAACGATGTTTTAAGCAGAATGTGCGATCTCATTCAATATTACCTTGTTTCAAAGAAAATTGAATTGCTGGCTATTGATTGTCCCGCCTCAAGTAAATAATCACTCAAAATTCAAAAGTAAATGCCTCAAATTCAACAATTACAAGACAGTTCTTTTTACCATAACACGTAATTATTCGAAAATATTATTGCAGTCAGAAAACAACAAATTATTCCCAGGACGGCTTTAGACCCTTAAATAGTATCTTTTAACTGCAGGACATTAAAATGCACGTAAAATAAATAGGAGAACTCTGCAGTAATATGATGTCATTTTACTTCAAGAAACATGGCTCCTTCCTAAACAAATTATTTTTAAACGAGAAGTCATCAAAGTTTTTTTTATTACATATTTTCCAATATTATTTAATATTACCCTGGACGGGTACCATTATTGTAAGACCGATCACCTTATTTTTAAATATAATTAACGATCAACTTAACATTGCATCAATTTGATATAGTACCCTATGCACCATTGGATGCGGATGACGATAGAAGAAAAAAAGGTGATCAGTGTCTGTACATTTTTTCATACCGGTGGCGTACTTTTTCTTTATACTAATATTAAATAATTGATATAATTAGTATCAGAAAAAATATTTACAGAAAAAGCTTTATTTCTGCTTATCCTGAAAATCTAGTCTAGATCCTAAATCGAAATCTAGCTTTAGATGTTAAATAATTTTTCGCTTTTTGGTAATATCTTTTAATTTTTAATTGAAATATACTCGGTGAATTCCAATATTTGTAAAAGTGGTATTTTCCAAGTAAAAATTAAATAAAAAAATATTTTTGTAGACATTTTCTCGTTTGAAAGTCTCTGAGGACAGTACGGAAGTGAAGCGAGTCACGTGGGCTGGTAATTGCCATCTAACAGAATCTATAGAGATACACAATCACAACAGTTGTAATCTTTCATCTTAACTCCATTAGGTCTCAATATTGTCTCCGGGCACTTAGTAGAAAGGCGTCTAAAAAATATGGAAAATTACTTCCGATGAAAGGTAAAAATATCACTTTTTTACAAAGGGGTTGACTCAAATGAAGAAAACTTGTTCATGAAAATTGTCAACAAGGAAATGAAATGAAAAAATCGTCTAAAAGATTATATTTTGATAAATTAAAGGAAAACGTAAAAGTTCTGATAACCTTACATACATTGAAATCATCTCTCGTCATATGTACATACATGTATGTACAATATTTTGAGTGTCCATATACTTGTTCACAAATTTGGATTATCCTAACTATAGGAGTTATTTTTTTTTTTTTTTTTTGACATCTTAACATATGAAGAAGAATATGGATGTCTGGGCATTTACGGGACTTACGAACATCATAGGCTGGTTTAAGTGATCACACACATGTAACATTCACGAATTTTACCCATAATTGTACAAACACACTATTCAAATTCTTGGAAATTCTATATATATATTGAACAAATTCGAAACATAGTTTTTTTAATGCTTTTTGCAGATACTCTATTGCACATTTTATAAACATTATTAAATAAAACAACTTTGCTTTAACCTCTTTTTTTAAAAGTATTTTATAAAGTTTCGAAATATAGTGTTTGAACCATTAGAAATGTCCGCGGAAGCACGTTTCGCCCCTAGCGCGGCTGAATTTGAGCGTTTGAGATCTCAGCCTTAAGATATGTGCATCTAGCAAATGAATTAAATCGTAATATTTTGGAACTTAATCAAATAAATAAATAAAAAATCAATTTTATAAAAATTAACGAAATTTTCGATAGGAATATTTTATTGTAAATATTTCTAATTCGCATGTACAGATCGTAGGAAATAACTTATGAATAATATTGATATTAGCTTCCGAATAGCGTCATAACCCCTCATTACCCATGCAAACATCATACAAGTTACATACATGTTAGGGCACTATTTCTCGCCAACAGAATGCTTTAATGGCCACCTCGAGTGCTGTTCAAGAGTGTCCAGCGGACAGCGAAGATGGCATATCGGCGTTATCAGATCGTTATCTCGTAAATTTAATACCAACCTAAATAGATAAGCCCAAGACGTACAGGTTATGATCAAAGTAAGCGTGAGATGCAAGGCCGAAACTTGTCTTAGCCGAGCATTTTTTTAAGCACGTTGAATTTTGTTATCTAAAATTAAGAACGCAGTGCTATTTATTTAATGGTTCGTGTGCTCTTTTAATTTAATTTTACACTAATGTTTTTGCTACTTGAATGATCAGCGCCTATCTTTTCCAGTTTCTGATGAAAAGTAGCAAACAACCGTAATAGAAACATAAGTAAATACATTTAAAAAAATGTTTTATAAATAAAAATAAAATACTTGACCACTTTTTGAGTGTATTAATGCAAACATAACTAGTTTCAAAAACTACAGACATTCTCAGCAACAGATGAAAATACAGGTTGTATTTTTTTACCTCTTGATGAGAATATCTATAAGTAGTGCTCAAAACTTATCGTGTTTTGATTAATAAACTCAAAATGTGGTATAATACGAGATTTGTATTTTTTCAAGTTTAAATCATCACGATTTTTAATTTATTTATTTATTTATTCGTACAGAAAAGAAATAAGTACATTGGCGGGCTTATTGCTAAAAAGCAATATCTTCAAACCAACCAAAATCAGACAGTGATATTGGTCAAAACGTTTGATAC
This sequence comes from Brachycentrus maculatus, assembly GCF_059751285.1. Lineage (NCBI taxonomy): Eukaryota > Metazoa > Arthropoda > Insecta > Trichoptera > Brachycentridae > Brachycentrus > Brachycentrus maculatus. The sequence continues at coordinate 141,210 of NW_028281296.1, read as the reverse complement.
CATATATAATTGCTTGCAATCAGAGGGTAGAAACTAGTTGAACATTAAAAAAACATAAACAATACATTTATGATAATAAGGAAGGCAAAGGAAAAAGGGAGTGCAGGAAAAGAGGTAGACGGAAAAACTGATGCAAGATGTTTGATTTTATTTCACAAAGTTAATGCCAAACCAATAAATAATATTTCAGGAATACAAGTATGTATTGAATTTTTATTTTGTTTTTTTCTTCTAGTTGTTATTACTATTTTTACATAATAAAAAACAAACATGTATTTTTACACATGAATTTTATTATGGTTGTTCTAATTCATAGGTGTGTCAACTTGAGATGAACCATCTATCATTTTTATAGGAGAGAAGTCGGAAGTCTAAGCATTTCACGGCTTATGACCTAGACTTATCATTGAGAAGTTATTTCAGGCATTTCTCCTAACGAAAATACAAGTAACTACAACATTTTGAGTGAGTACAAATATTTGTTTACAAATTTATTATCTGCAATTATATGAGTTATTTTTCATATTATTTTCATCCATGTTGAGATATCAAAAAAGAATACACGTTAACTAATTGAGAATGATTCTAACCACCTATCTAACTAACCATCACGCCGCTTCACCGCAGGGGTAGGCAGAGAGAATAGAACGCCACACCACTCTGTCTTTGCAAACATTCTTCGCCTCTTCCACGTTCATGCATCTCCTCATACATACCCGCCGATTGTTACGACTCCTAACCTGACCACTTTCAAGTATTTGGCATACCCGATCGTGCCATGTTTTTCTCGGTCTTCTTCTGCTCTTTTTTCCACTTACATTCGCCTCATTATTTTGTTTTACCTACATAACTAATACAAAACTCTCACCTAACAGAAAAAGCTACAAAATTCACAATTTTTCAACTGATAGTTGCTCTGTCAGTCAAAAACGCCACATTCATCAAATTGCAACATACATACGAAAAGAATCCAACAACAGTACAAATTAAAAAAAATCATGGAATATACATAAGTGTTCAATAAAAGGCAGAAGGGTGAAAGTTACACAAGTGTATAAAGTGAGCACTTAAGCCAGCCAAATGCTAGGTCGTAAATCCTGAAATGCTCAGCCTTTCATCTTCTTTCGTATTAAAACAGTAGACCCTTCGTCACCGGCGAGACACCAAAATATATGTTGATAAATTTAGATTGATTTCATACAGTTTCTCTTTCTGACGTTATTATCTCAGAATCTTTTAAAATTGGATGATGGGAAAGACTTGCCAAATGACCATTATGCTATTATCAGGTCGTGTTCGGCTGTCATTAAAAATTAAAAGCAAACTAGATATTATGCTAATGTTATCGTGACAATGGATAAAGAGCATCGCAAAAGCGTTCAATTTCACTTTTGTACAACTTTTACTTACTGCTAATATACTCGTTTTCAAAATGGTCACTTGAATTCGGTCACACAATTAGAAAAAAAAGTGGATATTGTTTTATGTAATCAAAATTATATTCTCAATGAAACGTATGTACACGTATCGCTCACTCCTTTCAAGAACGTCATAAATCAAAAAACTTGATTTCTCAAGAGAACGTTTTTAAATTTTGAAAATATAACACAACACTGTGCAACAAATCTTTTTAGGTAAAACCTGAAGGTTTTATCTCCATTTGAAAAATATTAAGTATATTAAAAAAATTAAACAATACATTTTCTTCAAAATGTAAAAACAAAATTTTCTGTCCTGTAGCGGGTAAATATTAAGTTAAAAATATGCCTCTTTTGCTGGGATATAGTATATTTTCTGGGAATTCCGAAAACATGCACAACTGAAAGTTTACGTTTTTTGATTTATGACGTTCTTGAAAGGAGTGAGCGGTATGTATGAAATAAAACAATAACTAAATGTGACCGGGTTTCGTCATCACCGACACCATTAGACTGGTCGGAGGCTAAAAAAAATTACATATAATGTATATGGTACACAACAACGCAGGGGTTGAAAACCATTATTTAAATTAATTTTAAATTTTCAGTGTGTCCAAATACCTGTTCACAAATCTGGATTATCTCCAATTATTGGAGTCATTTTTCATATTATTTTTTGACATCTCATCAAAGATGAAGAAGAATATGGAAGTCTGGGCATTTACGGGGCTGACGACCGTAATAGGCTTTAGAATGCGCAGACTTCCATATTCTTCTTCATCTTTGATAAGATGTCAAAAAATAATATGATAAATTAATTTTGTTCGAAAGAAATATCCATATACTTAAGTGTGTAAATAAAAATAAAAATTGTACATTAAAATGAAACCCAATCTAATAAAGTATACATATATAGATAAAATTAAATTATTTTTTTTTTCAATGTAGTTCAAGAAATGTCAGTATAAAACATGAAAGTATGTATGCAAACAAAGATATTGAAATACTGCACAAAAAATGGTTTTAACAAGTGGTATATTAAAAAAATCGATCTGTATTGTCATTTCTCTCTTTCTAACCTTATCTGTATCTAATGGTGCATAGGGCACTGCATCGTTTAAAAACATTGTTATCTCAATTGAAATTCACAAGGGAAAGTTTATCTAAGAAGAACGTGCGACAAAACGATGTATGATAGATGTGCGAATAGTGAAGTAAGGAAGGAATGCAAAGCTGAGATAAGCATTATCGATTAAATTAGGAAAGGTGTGTTGAGATGGTTTGGACATGTAGAACGAATGAGTGAGGAAAGAACGGTAAAACAAATTTATAAGGCGAATGTAAGTGGAAAAAAGATCAGAGGAAGCATTTGAAGTACTAGACCAGTGTTTTTTTTCAATTATTTATTTTAGTGTTATTTAATAAATATAAGATTAAAAAATGTATTCATTCTGATGTCCCGTGGAATCGATCCCGGGATCTACAGCACGGTAGCCAAAAGCGCTAACCTCTACACTACGGAGGCGGATTGTAATTTGATTACAGAGCATTGGTTGAAAGAATTTATAATTCATTGTAAGAAGTCGTTTAGAGTCACTTTTTGGGTATATTCCAAAAGCGTTATTAATTTTTAACATAATAAAAATAGTAAAAAAAATATTATTATCATTATAATTCAATTTTTGTGGGAAAATTATTTTAAATAGGAATCTTTCTTAAATTAACTTGTTTATTTAAAATGTTTTGATACTTTTTTTTTACAAAATCTCCAAATTATGTAATATATTTTTTAATGCGATATTTTTACTTTTACAAAGACAAATATATTACAAGTAAAAATAAATATTAATTGTCCATTGCAAAAGGCAATTTGAACCGGTCAAAGTTTGCATAATTTAATGCAATTTGAAACGGATACGCTTACGTCACACACACCTGGGTATTTTTACACTGATCAATATTTACATAATTTGTTGCAGGTATGAACAATGTGTACTTGGTAAATTCTTGTCATTTTTTTGATTATGCGTATCTTGCCCCAAATCAACAATAATAATTCGCCGCCAGCTAACAGATATTATTTACTAATATTTAACAGCTTATGCATATAAATACAGATCATACCTAGGACAATCATTAGAACAGGTGACATAAGGCAGTCCTAATATCAAGAATTACGCATAATACTTAATATTAATACCATCGATTTCTCTTTATATATATATATATATATATATATATATATATATATATATATATATATATGGAATCCCCCCCTGGGAATCGAACCCGGGACCTCCAGAACGGTAGCCGAGCGCTACGGAGGCGGACAAATATATATATGGATATATATATATATATATATATATATATATATATATATATATATATATATATATATGTATATATATATATATATATATATATATATATATATATATATATATATATATATATATATATATATATATCCATATATATATATTTGTCCGCCTCCGTAGCGCTCGGCTACCGTTCTGGAGGTCCCGGGTCCGATTCCCAGGGGGGTCAAATAAATATAAGTGATTTTTTCACTCTAATATTTATTCCATATTACCCTGGACTGGTACCTGAAGCGGAAGGCTGATCACCTTTCTTTCATGTGTTCACGATCAAGATAACACAGCGTTTATATGATGCAGTGCCCTATGCACCGTTGGGGTGCGGATAAGGGTTTTGTTGTGTATATATAAATTAAAGGAGTTATTTTCATATTAATATAATGTAATATAATATTTTTAAAATAACACCGAAAATGCCATAACAAAGCGAAACAATTGTCACAATTTTTTGTGTTTTTAATTTTATTATTAAAAGTACTAAAAATACACCAATAAGGGTTTCAATGAATGAAATGAATCATAAAATACAGTATATTAGACTCTTAAAATCTGTATTTGATTTAAACATTTAATATATCCTATATAATATGTGATGCTTGACCCTATAGATAAATTAGCAATATCGAACATCATGCATCAGTTCAAAATGCTATAAATTACCTCCACTGTTCAACAAATTTACCCTGTTAATAACAAAACATGATAAAACTCTTAGCTTTGTTTAAACCCATCTTCAAAAGTTTGCTGATTTTATTCTTGTTAAAATAATTTTATTCTTGTTTTATACTGCGTTTATATAATACAGTACCCTATGCATAAACGCAGTATAAATCTTGATCGTTAACACGTGAAGGAAAGGTGATCAGCCTTTCGCTTCAAGTACTAGTGCAGGGTAATATTGAATAAATATAAGAAAAAAATATATGTTTATTCATTTGACCCACCCTGGGAATCAAACCCAGAACCCCAAGTACGTTAGCCGAGCGTTCTGACCATTAAACTAAGGAGGCGGACAAATTTTTTACGTAATCAAAAAAGTAATTTCATACATGACTTTATACGTAATCAAAAAATTGAAAGATTTACAAAAGAAATATTTTCTTGTAAATTTATAATACTTTAAAATTAAATAAATGGATTTACCAACTTTTGAGATTGACAGACTTGATTAATTGATTTTTCGGTATTATGGTCGCATGGCGCCAAAGTCCCTTTGCTAAACGTAATGCATACATACTGCATGCCACGTAAATGGTAAATGGAGACTTGCGCCAGTATTTATGTCTCTGTAATGATCATAATTAGATGGATAATCGCCGATTTCATACCGCGATCTGGACTTAAACTTGATTCAGTCGTCCAATTTACCAGCGCCTACAATTTGTTATAATCCAACGGGTACCAATGGGAAATAATCGCGGTCTGTATAAATTTAAATAAACAAATTGTATGATATCGGTTAATTCATTTAACGCGGACATGTAATAAGTCTATGCAAATATCAACTATAAATTCGCCGATGGCAAAATTCTAACGTGTATGTATAATACAAATATTACTTTTTCATATACATACTTCATAAAAAGTAATTTATGTAATAAAAGAGTTTCTGTTCAATAAAAAGCTAATTTTCATCACACCAATAGATGTCTCTAGTGAAGTTCTAGTGATTCAAGAACAACGTTTCGAAATTGTTTCATATATATTATATATGGAACTTCCAAGAATTTGAGTTGTGTTGTTTTCAATAATAAAAAAAATAAAACAAAACCCTTATCCGCACCCCAATGGTGCATAGGGCACTGCGTCATTTTAACGCAGTGTTATCTTGATCGTTTACACATGAAGGAAAGGTGATCAGCCCTCCGCTTCAGGTACCAGTCCAAATATTACAGTGAAAAAATCACTTATATTTATTTTAACCCCCTTGGGAATCGAACCCGGGACCTCCAGAACGGTAGCCGAGCGTGCTGACCATTACACTACGGAGGCGGACATTGTCAATAACGGTTGTTGTCAATAATGGGTAGAATTGGTGAGATGTCAAAAAATAATACTTAAAAAGTGTTTAACTTTCATATCATCAGGATCAATTAATCCCGTTCTTAGATATATATTATTGATCATTTTAAGACACACTCATGATTTAGGTTTTTTCCTTTGTTTGAAAGTGTTGTTTAAACGTAAATTGCATATCCAAATCGAGGCATTCATTAACATTGTATATTTTTCAAATCATTTACACTATTTTAAACTAGTCTGTCGCTTTGGTCTGCGTCCGTGGTATAATAGTCAGCACGCTCGGCTACAGTTCTGGAGGTCCCGGGATCGATTCCCAGGGTCAAATAATATAAGTGATTTTTTCCACCCTAACATTTATTCAATATTACTTTGGACTAGTACTTCGTGTGTTAACTAACGATCAAGATAACCCTGCGTTTTTATGACGCAGTGCCCTATACACTGTTGGAGTGTGGATAAGGGTTTCATTCATCAACTATACAATTTCCGTATAAACAGTTAGGACAGTTCTGCATTAAGGTGACGATATCTCGAGTAACTTTTAAATGCACAGTGGAGCAAGTAATCCACTGACTTTAACAAATTATGAAGTAATTGGTGCATAGATAAGCCTCCATCTGCGACTGACCGACAGAAATGACTAATTCATAATGACTATCTTGCGACATAATGTCTCGAAACTAACGCCTACGTAATATTTTATTACAATATATTTCAAAGATAGAAACGCGACATTTATTAGACGGGTTAACGGTTAGTAAGTGCGCTTTGTCCGCTAACTAAATTGTATAAAGATATCAGACATGTGCAATAATAATAATTAACATTTAATTATTTCAATGATTAAAGAAAACACTTCGTTTTTTACCACTTGAGTTTTATTATAGACTACATGTTTCAGAAGTTAAACTTCCATTATTCAGGTCTGTATAATAACTTATACAGACCTGAATGATGGAAGTTTAACTTCTGAAACATGTAGTCTATAATAAAACTCAAGTGGTAAAAAAACGAAGTGTTTTCTTTAATCATTGTAACATGTCTTACCACAAAGTTAATGCCGAAACAATAAATTTAATTATTTCTATTTTGTATATGAAAAGCATTGTTAACTTTGTTGTATGGTAATATAACACTCTCCTTATCATTTATAATGATAAGGAGAGTGTTTAATTATTTCTCCTGTACTTTTTAAACCAAATAAAAACCATTTGATTCACTACATTTTAGGTATGTCCAAATTATTCTAATCGAATATGGGTTTCTCCAATTTGGAGTTAGTTAATAAAAATAGCACACACATACTCAGTTTTACAATCAGAGTTTGAGAACAATATTTCCGAATGCAATATATCAGAGAAAAAGAAGCAGATACTTTGTGGCACATTTTATAAACTTTAAAATAAAACAACTTTGTTTTAAGCACTTTTTATTGGTACACTTTATCCAACCGGTTTCGGCAAGAACCTTGTCATCATCAGGATTTATGTACTAAATTCCAAAACATTGAAATACTCATAGTTATGTTATAGTTGATTACCCTTCCCTTACGATATGAAAAACTTCCACGCACTCCGTACACCATATGAAAATATGATTTTAAAAAACTCCTAAATGTTGTTTTTATTGAGCATTGCGCAGCGAATACGTCAACTCTGGATGACAACTTGTAAGCTAAGAATGAAATCGTCCAAAAACAGTATGAAGCCTCCCTTTTATTTATTAATCTATGCAAGATCCTTCCCGAATTATTTTACATACTAGAATACGCTTAAAAACATGATTATCATTGTAAATAATTCCTAAGTAGAAAAACCCAGATGAGTAGACAAAGATTTGAATACATTCAACATGTTGTGAAATGAATTTATAAACTGACAAAAAATCAACACGTAAAAACAGTAAGAGTTTGGTTATGTGTGTTTTCCACAATATGGTATAATATATGGTCATTAATAATAATAATAATAAAACCCTTATCCGCACTCCAATGGTGCATAGGGCACTACGTCATATAAACGCAGTGTTATCTTGATCGTTTACACATGAAGGAAAGGTGATCAGCCCTCCGCTTCAGGTACCAGTCCAGGGTAATTTTGAATAAATATGACAGTGAAAAAATCGCTCATATTTATTTTACCCCCCCTGGGAATCGAACCCGGGTCCTCCAGAACGGTAGCCGAGCGTGCTGACCATTACACTACGTAGGCGGACATGGTCATTACTGGAGTTAAATAGTTATTACGTTTTACTGCTTTTACGTATTAATATTTAAAACAAACACATATTTTTTTAGTCTACCAAGAAAAAATAAATTAGATATACTTGGTAGACTCTAGAAAAAAATGTGTTTGATTTAAAAATTAATACATAAATTAAAATGGAGTTCAACAAAATGAACGCCAAATCAATAAATTCGTTTTACTGCGTTTATTTCTACGCCATCATTTGAAACTGAATCTAACGCATAAACATTTCCAGTACGCAATAAAACGTACACTCAAATCACATTATTACCTCGCTGACAGCGCAACAAGTGAGGTATCTATCACTTAGTAATTGTGTAAATAATATATTATGACCAAATAAAATGTTACGTGCGTGAACAAGATTTATACCCAGCGATATATCTAGCCGTAAGCCGAATGAAACCTGGAAAATATTAAATTAAATTAATTAATTAATCCGCCTCCGTAGTGCAATGGTGAGCACGCTCGACTACCGTTCTGGAGGTCCCGGGTTTAATTCCTAGGGGGGATCAAATAAATATAAGTGATTTTTTCACTGTAATATTTATTCAATATTACCCTGGACTGGTACCTGAAGCGGAGGGCTGATCACCTTTCCTTCATGTGTAAACGATCAAGACAACACTGCATTTACATGAAACAGTGCCCTATGCACCATTGGGGTGCGGATAAGGGTTTTATTATTATTATAAATTAATTAATTGCCAAACGAAACACAAAAAGTGGGCGCAATAATTACTCAATTAAATAAATAATTTAAAGTTAATCTTTAATGCGTTGATTATTTTCATCTAACAATAATTTGAAGTAATCAGTTATTTAAAAATAAATGAGCTGTGTATGTGACAAATCTTATACATAAGAAATTATGAATATATCAATGTGTCAATTGTATTGTCGATGGTTGCTTCTCGTTAGAAGGGACAAGGTAGAAAGTGAATTAATTAAGGTCCAGGTGTAATTATTTTACTGTACCTAAAACCTTAATACTGTAAATTGTTATTGTATCTATTGTATGTAATGCATATAATCTAATAATAATAAAAAAAACATATATTTATATATATATATATATATATACATATATATATATATATATATATATATATATATATATATATATATATATATATATATATATATATATATATATATATATATATATATATATATATAAATATATATATGTATAAATATATATATATATATATATATATATATATATATGTATATATATATATATATATATATATATATATATATATATATATATATATATATATATATATATATATATATATATATATATATATATATATATATATATATATATATATATATTGTATTAACATGTAAGTATTTCGGCTCAACACAGGCTATGCCTAAAGAGTCGTAATACATATAGTAAAAAAATGTATGTGCCTATGAAATAAATAAATATGAAAATGTACTTTATCTATTGTATCCATCTAGGGATTCACTATCATTTTTAATATATTTAAACCTAATATGCTACAAATCCTTGAACATATTAAACCAGGGGTTCCCAAACTGTGCGCCGCGGCGCCCTGGTGCGCCGTAGAAAGTAAAGAGGGGGCCGTGAGTCGATCCTCAAGTTAAATATTCTGTTTTTTGTTGTTCTCCGTTTCACTTCTGAATTCAAATAAATATAATAAAACTCATTTTCATATTCGAACTGCAAATAGTCCTCTGGGTATATATATTCCAGATAGTAAAGTGGGGCGCCGTAGCAGAATACTATACTTGTAAGTGCGCCGCGGGCTAAAAAAGATTGGGAACCCCTGTATTAGACGAAAATAGTTTTCTTTGGCAACTTATTTATTTTTAAAGGTAACTAGTTAATATAATGAGGTTCTTTCTCTAAACAGGCAGTGATAAATAAATAAATTACTTAATTAATAATAATATTCAAGCAAAGTATATTTTTACTAATATATCACTATTTTGCCATAGTAATTTCAAATGTATAATTCAAAGTAAGCTTCATGGCGAATTATGGAGTTGTACCTACTTTCTTACCAAAAATACGAGAAAAACTAAAATGGACCGGTATTTAAGCTCATAATACAAAATGGCTTAAATTCGATACGTCCACCCTCTGTACCGTGCTAGCAGCTACAAAGTTGTCATTTACCACAAAGAGAGGAATGAATATCCTTTATCTCGACGCACACGATACACAGTTCTGTGTAGCGAACAGCTTAAAGTTCTCAGCCTCAGACAACCCTCAGACAGTTTCCGTAAAGCGATCCTTGCACATCCGACCTTACACTCTGTCTCCTCCAAGCGGTATTATGTCACGTGAGGAGATGCAGTGGCTGCTCGTCGGTTTTTGTTTTAAAGAAATAAGATAATAATCTATTACCCATACAGAATAACCGGAAAAATCACTGAAAATAATGCACGAAGAAAATTCAACGTATATTGAAAAACAATTATATACTCTTCTCATATTGCTTTAAGTTCCATTATAATTACAGTGATAGTGCGTAAAGATCTTTTTATTTATTTATTTTTTCAGTTTTTCGCTGAAGTCCATTTTTTATTGATTTTTACCTTGATATAATATAACTAACAATAAACATGTCAATGTAACAAATGTATTTTTTTTTGAAAAATAAGTATAGTAACAGTAAAAATAAACAAAAATAATACTAAGCATGGCTTATTGTAGACAGCAGCTAAATATTGGATATCCAAGAGCATTGACAAATTAAATATGTCATAACATGTAATTGTGTGTTACCTTTTTTCTTAGTTTTTTTATTTATTTACTAGACAACTAATTCACAGTAAAGTATGGCTGGATACAGGTAGTTATAAATATACATTCAATAAAAGTAAGATATTTTTATAAACATTTTATATTATTATCCATTCTTTTAATAAACTACCTTTATGCATAGTATATATGCGTGCATGTAAATATCTGTATAAGCACATACCTGTATTAATACTAAGTTATAAGTATAAATAACAATGAAGATTATAAATAAAAAAAATTGTCCGCCTCCGTAGTGTAATGGTCAGCACGCTCGGCTACCGTTCTGGAGGTCCCGGGATCGATTCCCATGGGGGGTAAAATAAATATTGAGTGATTTTTACACTGCAATATTTATTCAATATTACCCTGGACTGGTACCTGAAGCGGAGGGCTGATCACCTTTTCTTCATGTGTAAACGATCAAGATAACACTGCGTTTATATGAAGCAGTGCCCTATGCACCATTGGGGTGCGGATAAGGGTTTTTTTTTATTTATTATTATAAATAAAAATATATATATATATAGATTTATGTGTTCGGCATCTCTCACTGCACCACTGCACTCTCTGGCACTGCATAGAACTACTCGCATACTTTACAACATACAATAATCCATATAACAATTAATCTTATTGCAATGGGAATCTTTCATAATGCATTTACTTCTTTGGTTTATGTGAAGTTATAACGAAAAGCACAATTATTCTTACTATGTTATGGGTTTAATAAATATTATCCACGTGCTATACCATCATTCTGAAAGTATTTATGCAAACCCATCAGCAGGATAAAAATGAAAGTTTTCGAGGATTAAATTCATATGTTCACAATGTCATTAATATTGCTTTTAGAGTGAAAGTTTTGAAATATATTTTCAATTTTGGCCTTGCCAGTGAATCTTTGGAATCCAACATTGGATAAAGGTCCCTTTCTTTGTTCCGAAATCCTTGCTTTTTTTAGTAATACATACTAAGTTTGGACTGTAAGTCTGTAAGTATTTCAGATTGTCATTCAAACATTTTTTAGAAGGGCCATCGATTTCATACGTAATCTAACATTTCAACTTTGTGGTGTTGAAATGGAAATGAAAATTTTAACTTCTAATTGGCATAAATTAAATATTCTTTGTAAAAAATGTTTGCTTGCATACATAGATCCGAAGAGAGATAATAAAACTAGGGTTTGCTTGTTCTAACGATTGTGTTGATAATTATAATAATAATTATATCACCCACAAACATAAACAATAAATAATAAGTGTAAGTCCTTCTCCAAACACAAGAGCTTGGTCTCTCTATTTGAGAGAACTGCGTTATTAATTATAAGATTGTAAAGTAGAAATGTCTATAAAATTAATTAGATAAAGTAAAAAAAACTTACTTTACTTTAACTGTAACTTTATTAAATAACTAAAACAAAAATAAAAATTATTCAGGAACACTATTTCAGGGTTTTGGGTAATATATTCAAAATTAAACAAGGTTATTGGAATGAAGTCTACTTTTATTTAAAAACACTCTCGTGTTTGATAATGTCTTAATAAGACGAAACGCGTCACATATTATCACATTTATGTCAATAAAAGTAGAAATTAATCTAATAACCTTGTTTGATTTTGGATATATTACCTAAAAAATTTAAATGGAATTCTACCTTCTGTCTGCAGTTGCAATAAACTACTCCAGTTGTTGAAAATATCAAAATATCTATATTCTCCAGATATTTCAAAAACACTTGTACTGTGTAAGTTCATAATGACTTTTCGCTAATGTTTTTCGTATCAGCACAGAGTCGCTCATATTTGCTGCTGAGCTGCACTCAAGGCGCCCAGGAGGCTCGCGAACCGCAGTTTGTCAACCACAGTGCAAGGCAGTAAATTAAGATTGATTAAATACCAATCGTCGTAAACGGCAGAGATTGTTAGAAGTATTTTTACCAGGACTTGAGTGCCATGGTTTCCAATGCGATAAAAGATTAAAATGTCAATTAAAATAAAACTGAGCCTCGTTGAGAATTACAACTACTACCGATCCCATTAAAATAAATGTTTATATACCATAAACACAGTTAGCATATCATCGTACTTGTCTGACTATATAATTTCGGATTTGCACTCACGCTTTAATACGCATGCTACCTTTTCCCATTGTCGATTTGCCTTTATGTATTCACCTGCTATAAATAATAATCGTATAAACACGGCGTGATTTACAATAGATTTATGGCAAACACCCGTAGGTAAGATTTTCATCTCTCTTTTAAAATAACAATAAAACTTACTCTTTATTGGTCCAGATTGACCGATACGCGAGTCAACGATTATTGAGATATATTATTTCCTGTTATATGTGTGAACATGTTGGAAAAAATGCTATAATATTTCTACCTCCTTGCACATATTTGAAAATTAATGATACTTGTAAATAGATGTCTCTAGTGAAGTTTTAGTGATTCATGAACAAGGTTTCTAAATTGGTTCATATAAATAGAACTTCCAAGAATTTGAGTAGTGTGGTTGTCAATAATGGGTAGAATTGGTGAATGTTACACGTGTGTAAAGTGATCACTTAAACCAGCCTATGACGGTCGTAAGCCCCGTAAATGCCCAGACTTCCATATTCTTCTTCATCTTTGATGAGATGTCAAAAAATAATATACTTGTAAAATGTTGGAAATATCAAAATTGTACATGGAAATATGACCAATAAAGGAAAGGCTGAAGTCAATGTTTTATTGTCAATTACGTGTTCATTATTGTTTACATTTTAACGAATTTCAATTGTTTCATAATGTTAAAAACTTTTAAATTTTCCCATCTATAATTTTTAGCATATCTACGTTTTTGTTTATTGCTTTATGTAAAATGGTTAGCAAACTCTAAAAAAATAGTGTTTCTTGTACATATATTATTAATGTTTCTTTATTCTTTTATTGAATTTTCGGGAAGTCATACCAATGTAAGAACTAGTTTCATTTATATGATATTATTTACTGATTCGGCATTAACTTTGTGGAATGACATGATTATTTTATTAAAATTAAACACTTGAATGTACCACTTTAATGAGTTTTATTTTTATTTACGACTAGTTTTAAAAACGACAGATGTTTTTATATTCTGGTACAAATTAAAACTTAAATTTGTACCAGAAGATGAAAACAACTGTTGTTTTCGAAACTAGTCGTAAATAAAAATAAAACTCGATAAAGTGGTATTTTCAAGTGTTTAATTTTAATAAAATAATCATTTATGTGATAAACTACTCCTTCCTAAATTTTAACGATCATTTTGGGTTTGAATAATTTTCCTTTAATAAAAAATAATAATGGCACCATACATCTTTTAAAAATAATAATAAAATATCAATTTCTTTTTTTTTAACAAAACATTGAAAAAATCTTATGATAAATGACAAACATAAACACTAACTTTAGAATGCATTAAATAATAATAATAAATCCCTTACCGCACCCCAATGGTGCATAGGGCACTGCATTATATAAATACAGTGTTATTTTGATCGTCAACACACAAAGGAAAGGTGATCAGCCCTCCGCTTCAGGTACCAGTTCAGGGTTATATTGAATAAATATTAGAGTGAAAAAATCACTTATATTTATTTGACCCCCCCTTGGGAATCGAACCCGGGACCTCTAGAACGGTAGCTGAGCGTGCTGACCAATACACTACGGAGGCGGACATCTGAATGCATTAAAAGATTATATAATTTAAAAAATGCTTCTTTGATATACTTCAACGTAATGCAATCCATGAACGTTTCAAACAATCGTTATAATGATTGAAGAAAACACTTCGTTTTTTACCACATGAGTTTTATTATAGACTACATGTTTCAGAAGTTAAACTTCCATCATTCGGGTCTGTATAAGAACTAAAATATAAAACGAAGTGTTTTCTTTAATCATTGTAACATTTCTTACCACAAAGTTAATGCCGAAACAATAAATAAAATAACAATCGTTATGGTATCTTAAATCGAACCCATGATTAACAAGAAAAATAAATCACAATGTAATATGAGTTAAGAATCTCAGTTCTTTTCTTAGAGAGCTCTCCTTAAAATTTCACTAATAAATACTGTTTTTTTTTTACTAGAAATAGTTGCTTTGGTTGGTGATTAGTATGAGATATAAAGAGGCGTAACGGTCTATTATTATCTAATAAACAGTCGTATTTGACAGCCCTAGTCATAAGAATAATTTATCAATGAGCCAACAGTTCCATACAAATTCAATATAAGACGAGTCCTAGGCTAGGTTCGTTTTTCAATTAAGTTTAGTGATTTTTTAGTTTTTTTTTTGTTGGTATTAATGAGGTATTTATTTTGAACATCATCATTCAAACCCTTATCCGCACCCCAATGGTGCATAGGGCACTGCATCATACAAACGCAGTGTTATCTTGATCGTTTACACACGAAGGAAAGGTGAATGCAATTGAAAACCCTCCGCTTCAGATACCAGTCTAGGGTTCTTCTTTTTCTTCTTCTTCGTGAGCCCAGTCCTTCAGGTACCAGTCCAGGGTAATATGGAATATTTTTTTTTTTTAAATCACTTTTTTTTATTTGACCCCCCTGGAAATCGAACCCGGACCTCTAGAACGGTAGCCAAGCGTTCTGACCATTACACTACGGAGTCGGACATTTCATCATTATGAAAAATAATTTATAATCATTTTAATGTTATTATTATCTTTCTTTAAGTTTTTAATTGATATTACCCAACACTGGTAACTAAAGCGTAGGACTGTTAATCTCTTACCTTCATGAGAGTAATGAACAAGTTAACATATTTTTATGTAGTGCCGTTTACTCTCTTTTTATTTTTTCATGTTTATTAGACTACACTTTGAGTCTATTGATTTCATTTACACGTAAGCTAATGAAAATATTGTATCTCATAATTTCTAAAAAAAAAGGTGTAATTCTCTTTACCTGTATTTTAGCAAAATTGAAAAAACCTAAAAATCTGAAGTTTCATTATTTGTTTATGTTCATATCTTGATGAAAAACGAATAAAATCAATTCACAACAATTTTAGTATGCCCAGACTTCCATATTTTTTCTTCATCTTTGATGAGATGTCAAAAATAATTTCAATAAAATTTATATACCGCTCACTCCTTTCAAGAACGTCATAAATCAAAAAACCTGATTTTTCAGGAGAACGTTTTTAAAGTTTAAAAATATAACAAAATGTATTAAAAATAAATATCAAGCCGCTAATTGAACTTTTTACTGTGCAACACATCTTTTTAGGTTAAACCTGAAGGTTTTTTCTCCATTTGATTTTTTTTTAAATATATTTTAAAAATAATTAAGCAATACTTTTTCTTCAAAATGCAAAAACAACACATTCTGCCCTGTAGCGGGTAAATATTAAGTTAAAAATATGCCTCTTTTGCTGGGATATAGTTACATTTTCTGGGCTTTCCGAAAACATGCACAACTGAAAATTGTCATTTTTTTATTTATGACGTTCTTGAAAGGAGTGAGCGATATCTGTTTCTGAAACATAATTCCCACACATTTAATCAAAATATCCACAAAAAAAAAACTATCCGAAAAACTATATTTTTAGTTTTTTTTCAAAACACATTCATTTAAAAACGAGGCCCTGAATATCAAACAAATTGACATTATTTTATCGTTAGTTAACAAAACGGTTGGCCCTGTACTTACTAAATGGTCGGGTATTTATTTTCATTTTTTATATCGATTAAATCTTTATAAGGTCTATGATGAATCGAGTTAAATGAATCTTTAGACGTTCCCTTTGGTCTACTTTACCGGCGATAATTAATTTTTAATGGCCGATCGATTTTAAATACCGCCCGGTTTGAATGATACGATATTAATGGGATGGGGTTTATTCACATAAAACGTGTTAACCCTTTGGCCACAGTTGTGACATAATTTATAATAGTTTAATATATTTTCAATCATTTAAGATCGCTCTCGATCTAACCCTTATGCGCACCCCAATGGTGCATAGGGCACTGCATCATATAAACGCAGTGTTATCTTGATCGTAAACACAAAAAGGAAAGGTGATCAGCCCTCCGCTTCAGGTACCAGTCCAGGGTAAAATTGAATAAATATTACAGTGAACAAATCACTTATATTTATTTGACCCCCCCTGGGAATCGAACCCGGGACCTCCAGAACGGTAGCCGAGCGTGCTGACCATCACACTACGGAGGTGCAATCATTTAAAGGGTTCTTTTATATCATTTGAATGTATGAAATAATTCTAAAAACAATAAAAATATGATACTCTATATTTCATTCATCGTTCACTTTGTATAATAAAGTTTTTTTAAATAATACTCTTTCATGACTACCGGTTTTGGTCTAATGTAGACCTGATGACGGAATGATTGTTCTGAAACCGGTAGTCATGAAGCAATGCTTTTTTTAAAAGTGGTACCTATTACAAAAAGTGAACGATAAATGATAAGGAGAGTGTTATATTACCATGCCACAAAGTTAACAATGTTATACATATTATCATACCACGAAGTTTACAAGTTAAGTTTTAAAATAAAAAAATAAAACAATAATATGACAAGTGAACAAGGATTTCGACTCACCCAAAATTTTGGATTAAAATTCTGGTCAAATCATAATCTGCATAAAAAATGCAAAATCATGTTTTCAAGCGTATCCTAGTATGTAAAATAATCCGATTGGGATCTTACATACACCTAAATAAAAGCTTTTTACACCAATCATAGATGACTGCAGTGAACTCAAACATGAAAGGTCATGAGATTTATGTACGCGTTCCAAAAATATGAGTAGTGTAGTTGTCAATCATTGGGTTGAATGTTACATTTTGATTGTGTCCAAATCCGATTAGGAGCTAAAAAAAAGGGTCCCTGCTAATTAAAAGCTTTCTCAAATCAATCATTGATGGCTCCAGTAAATTCACACGTAAAGCTTCGTGAGATTTACGATATATATGGAGGAGTTCCAAAACAATATGGTTTGCAATTTGGGTATGGGAATGGTGAAATTTACTTGTGTGTAGTGAGCACTTAACCAGCTAAAGACGGGTAATATTCAATTTACAATAATAGCCCTGTTCATTATCAGCCTTTCGCATTCTTCTTCATCTATGATGAGATGTATAAATAATATTAAAACATAATTTGAAATGAAATATAAAATATAAAAGCGTGAATTTTCATATATACAATTAGACTTTTTACAGTGAAAGCTTCAATTTTACATATTATCATCGTATTACAGGATAAAAGCGTGAATTTCCATAAGTATATTCAATGAGACTTTTTAGAGTGAAAGCATAAATTTTACATATTGTCATCGTATTTATTTTATTTTTATTTATTTATTTTATTTATTCGAGAATCGTACAGCTTACATATAAAAAAATATATAATATACAATAGTTACATTAACAATAATAATCATTACATTACATTAACAAAAAATAGTTACGATAAAAAAGCCAATTAAACAATACCACATTTATGTTATAAAACTATTAAAAAACATTTAGAGATTAAACATATTACAGGATATAAGCGTGAATTTTCATATATTCAATGAGACTTTTTACAGTGAAAGCTTTAATTTTACATATTGTCATCGTATTACGGGATATAACTGTCAAAGACCTGTTTAATAATACCCTAAGAAAAAATTTGTATGGAACCGTAATCAGTGTGTGTGTGTGCTGAAGTGCTTACGTCACATGCTTGTTAATGCAACTCCTTTTTATGACAGTTTGATTGCTCACACTTACAAAGGCTTAATACCTTATTACTCCAATTCACAAAATCAAAAATAATAACTTCAGACTCATGACGAAATATTGAATATTTCACACCGGATTATAAAATCATTATGTCATTATGAAAAATTATAATAAGTTTTATGTATGCAGTGGTATGCATAGAGTTTTTAAGGCCTTACTCGCAATAGTATAATTCACTAAGCGTCCGTTTGCGCTGAGAGACGATTTTAGAATACGTAAATATTTTTTTATTTATTTCAAAAGCATATATTTATTTAGAAGAAAATCTTATTTTTTCAATACAAAAACGGTGTTTTAAAAAAAAACATTTTAGTACATCAAATGTTACCTGGGTTTAGAGAAATCAAGTTGCGATTTATCGTTTATTGGGCCAGTTTATCTTATTTTTAAAAAAAATATAACATACAAAAAAAAATCTTCAAAGAAATCTTGTAAATGTCAAAGAAATAAATTTCTTGAATATTTCGACATAAAAAATCCAAATAAAAGTGTTGGTACAAGATTACTTCAATGTGAAGTATGTCATATCACGGTAGTATAAGCATGCAATATAAAATGACAGGATATATCAAATACTAGGACTAAATACATATATATTGCATTTTTTTATGAAAGATACCTGTGATGTTAATCCCCGTTAAGGATTTTTCCAATATTCATTAATACTTATGTAAGTATGAACAGATTTCAAAAGTTAATAACATAATAATAATTTCAATATTGCGAGGTGTGTTGTGCGAAAAAATAATAGGATCAAGGTGTTCAACAACAATACAAAAACTAAGACGTTGAATTAAATTATCCTTTGATATTGAAACGCATCCAATGTGACATTTATATATCAAGGACTTAAATGGTTATGAATGTGCCAACTTATACTTTATATTATACGTACTTGTTTTTTTAAAATAGTAATCTATTAATAATACAAGCACATATAATAATAACAGTATACCAATATTTAAAGCAAATTTGTCATTTTTTTAATTCAATTTATCCTTTTTTAAACCTCCATCTCTCTATAGGGTGAATAAGGTTTTCATGGTCGTTAATTAAGGTGATAAGTCCTACATATCAGCTATGTGTAAGTCCAGGATGATATGACAAGAATATTTTAATGAAAAATAACTGATATTTATTTTCACCCTCCCGTATGGTAGTGGAACGCTCTGATTATATTACTTTTCACATTAAAAAATACTTTTCCTAAATTAATAAAAATGGTGATGTTCGTTTGTTCAAAATCTTATATCTCTTATTATTCACATTCACGCGCGTTTTACACCTGTGATAGATATAAACAAGTTTAATACGTAAACAGCTTTTTTCCTCAATGGCAGCGCCATCTCTTGAACGTAACAGTAACATACACAGTAACAGTAGCATAACATTGCTCGTAGCAAAGAGTGTGGTTTCACTTGCAATGTTTTCAATCGTATTGTTTTTTAATAGATTTTTCTTTAAATATAATGAATTCATAACTTCAAATATTGTAAATTAAACATATGTTATGCAAATGTGTGACTTTTTCTTTCTTTATTTTTTATTTAACCAGTCTGAGCTACAGCAAATGTACAACTAATATTTTACAGTATAAATTGGTTTCTATATTTAAATTTCAAAGGTCATCATCATAGCATAGTGTGTTTCTGATCAATATTAATAGCTATCATTTGATTGGTTACATAGATGAAAATAGCCCACGCTTTCCGCAACATAATGGAGTGTCTACGAATCATGTGCATACGTTAAGAAATCACACTGGACAGCGTATGATTTAATATTTTACCCTTACAACAAGTATGCTGCCCTGGTATCGAGGCTAAGACAGTGACACCGGCAGAATGCCATTAATCAACTGAGCTTAGCGCATTACGGAAGAGTGATGATGTTCCTCTGTTGGCGCGTCTCTTGCGGACAGTATTCAATCCCTCCGAGTGGTGCTGAACCTTTTTGAAGTCAGGGAGCACTTTTAGTCATAAGGAAAATTCGCAGTACACCAAAACTTTAAAAAAAACATATTCGCTCCATATGTTGGGCATATAGATTCCACAAACTGTCTCCAAGCTTTTCTGTCAGCTGCCAGCTCCTTTGTATCTTCTTCTGAAGTTCTGACGAGAACTGCTGTTGAATTGACAGTAGTAGTCGTTCTGAGCGGTGCGAACCTGATGCTTTGTAAAAGAGGCAAGCTTGATTAAAGCTCTCGGGAGGCATGCGGAGTACCTACATGGCCAAGCCAAGTGAATCTCCTTTTCTTGACGACAAATGTGACCAAGATTTGCTGCGTCCTACGCTTTATCTCTTCATTCCTCACAAAGTCAAACCATCGCACGTCTAAAGCTTAAGATCCAAATAACATACAAAGTTAATTTAAAAAAAAAACTCATGATTTTATTACAGACAAGTTAAAATTTACATTCATTTAAAAAAATACATAAAAACATAAATACTCCAATGATTTTTTTTTGCGGAGTTAGTAATTTAATGTGATACTTGTCGGCTTTTACAAATTTCACCGATATTAGGTCAAATATTTGATATTATAGTTACTCTCATTTCTTTGTCCAAATTGCTAAGCCAAGGTTCACAAACCAAGGGTCACAAATCCTTTTGATGAGCCTATCGTTGATGGAGCACCGTCTGTATAAGTTTCTACACATAACTCCCATGATATTTTCTATTTTTCTAAGTATGATGATATAGAATCGAAGATATCGAAAGCTGTCCCACCGCATTCTCAGATCTGATGCAGAAGCACCTAGGCTTCCTTACAGACCTTCTCTTGCAAAGCAAGTTTTTTTTAAAACTAATTTGCGAAATTTATTGAAAATGTGAAGCAACATTGTATGCCGATTTTACTGTGAATCTACATTTAAAAGCGTTCAATATCCCTGTCACCGGGAATCTTCATAAATACAAGTTTGTAAAACCACCACCAAATTTTCTAGAAGTACCCCGGTGTAGGCAGAGTAAGGGATTAGTATTTAGTTCAGTTAAGTCAGCTAGATCCGATTCCAACCCGACGTTGGCCGATCCACAGACGCTTCCACAACCCCAACCAGCACAACAGACAGACACGGAAAAGTCTGTTTAAAGACTTTTCTTGAATGTTTTCCGCAGATACTTTGTGGCACATTTTATAAACTTTATAAAATCAAATAATTTTGCCATATTTAGGATTTTTATGGAGTGTGTGATGGTTTTTGTGTGAGTATTTAAAAGTTTTCAATGTTTTTTAACTAAAATAAACCCTGATGATGACAAGGTTGTTGTCGAAACCAGTAGGTTAAATTGTATTTATAAAAAAGTGATAAAAACAAAGTTATTTGATTCTACAATGTTTAAAGACTGTTCCGTGCCTGTATTCCTGATATCTTGACAACTTTGTCAGGTAAGGTTGAGAGGTTTTCATAATTTCGCGGAGCACTCGCAACAAGCTCGCGGACCACCGGTTAAGGACCACTGATCTATTCTAGAGAGACGCTTTCTGCTTTCTTCGTACCGGCTTTTCAATATTGAATAGTCATACGTTATATTCCCAATCCTAGCAATCAAATGAACCTAGTGTTTTGAAGGAATCCTTTATAATTGCTGCCTTTATTATCTAACGCCTAATGAAACAGACCTCGGATAAAATGTACAAGGAATTAAAGGCTAACTCAAAGCGATATATAATTAAGGATGTCTTTCATAGAAAAACTGTTCATTTGTTACTTCTATTCATTTTTTTAAAACTTTCTCTATTAAAAATAAAAGCCCGAGAATAACAGTTAAAAATAAATGTTTTTTCCGTAAATGTGAATAACGTATTATGTGTAACGTGTATATATATATATATATATATATATATATATATATATATATATATATATATATATATATATATATATATATATATATATATATATATATATATATATATATATATATATATATATATGTATATGTATATATATATATATATATATATATATATATATATATATATATATATATATATATATATATATATATATATATATATATATATATATATATATATATATTTATATATATATATTTATATATATATATATATATATATATATATATATATATATATATATATATATATATATATATTTATATATATATATATATATATATATATATATATATATATATATATATATATATATATATATATATATATATATATATATATTTATGTATATATATATATATATATTTAAATATATTTTTTTAAATAAACGAAATACTTTTTCAAAAACGAAAAATCGTCCACATATCCAATCTATCTCAAAACACCTTTCTTAATTTTATTGACACTACTTATCTCAGCTTTGCATTCATTCCTTTCCTTTAAATATCTATCCAAGTTACAAATCTTTCCATTCCTAATAACTAATTTTTCAAATAAACAAAATCATCAACCTATTCCGTAATTTCCCCATTTACTATTATTTTACACCTAGATCTACTATTTTATTTTACACCTAGATCAATCTATTTCTAAAACCATACAATTATATTTGTCCACCTTCTCAATATCAGTTATATTGTCAAATATAACGTTCATAAGAAGTCAAATATTAAAAATGGGGTGTTGACGCACAATACAAAATATCGACTTGTCAATATATGTTACCCTAGATGTTCCCAATAGGAAATGAAAGCAAATCCACTTTCCCCTTCAAACAATATTTGCGATGGCAATATTTACCTTGGAGCTGATCTTAGATTAATTATTATTTGCCTCTTACAACTGCTAAGTAATGGCGGCGAAAGCCTCCCATCATATTATTTACTTGGTTGTTCAAAGCCCACATGTTCATTTATCCACGTCCGAGAGTGTACTAGTTCCGCACACTAAAGCGAGTTACTCACCTAAGGGCGCTTGTGCATTACAGGGAATTTTACCGTCCGGCAGTCCGGTTTTTTTCCAAATAAAAGCGGCTACGACAGTTTAGCGTGATCGAGTTCACGCACGCCGTGATCGTGATCCGGAGAAAGACGGACAAGTTCACAAGCCAATCATCCGTTTTTTTCATGCTAACCGGAGTCCGGGCAGTAAAATTCTGTGTAGTGCACAAGCGCTCTTAGTGTGCACCATTGTAAGGGAAGGAATCGTGCAAGATCCACTTCAGTCCTGATCTTCTAGCTCAATTCAGCATGAATTATGTTCAAATCCAAGATCACCCTGTTAGGCAATAGACTCCAGATATTGATTAGTCGTATGTTGAGATATTATATAAGAGACCTTTCTTCTTCTTTTCTCCGTCTTAGTCCTCATTTCTGGGGGTTGTGACCCTTGTGGAAGTAATGACTCTTCTCCAATTATCCCTGCACGTAGCGCTCCAACCACCGAGGTGCCTGCTACTGCCTTAACTTGATCGGTCCATTGTGTGGGGATCTTCCTCTCCATCTCTTCCCCTCCAGGCAATCGACCTCAACCAGTCGTTCCAGGCTATCCTTATTTACCACGCGCAACGTGTCCAAAGAAATGAAGAATCCGTCGTTTACAGACATTGGCCAGAGAGACTTTTAAATGAAAAAAAAATTATACAATATTTTCATTAGATGCATATTTCTTTTAAAATATTAATGTCATCGAATTAAAATAATCATAAAAAACAACCAATATTTTAAAATTGAAATATTCGATCAAAAAAAATTCTTTAGGATGTTAGGAAAAACCAACAAAAATTCAAATTGTTTGATACAGTATCATTTTCACCCAATAGATGTATTATTATTTTTGTGCCTCTCCCCATTTGCAATGCATTTGAAACTCCTTTCAATAAATACAAAAAAAGTAGAGGGTCATTGGCAGTCTAAATTCTAAATTTTTGAGAAACTAGCTATGCTATGGGTTATTTTTTATTACTTTTTTTTTCAAATTAGAATTAAAATGGTTTTAATTAAACTTGCATGAAACTTCAGTTACTATTTTTTTGTCATTTATTTTTGATATTTTTCGACTTACAATGACTTCACTACGATTTATTTATCCTTCTTATTTTGATAAAAATCGTACTTTCTGTACATTTGTACGAGTATGTAAAATTTATCCATCTCTTTAACTTAATTGTTCGAAAAATGGGGAGTATCTCATTTTCTTACTATAATATTGAATTACTTCTTTGTTAATATTGTACATAATGCACAGTCCTCAAACTCTATTATGTTTGTGTGAAGAATAAAAGCTTTCTCGAGTAATGTGATTTTCTTTTGACGTTTGCTTAATTACAAAATTGTGTTTATTCTTGTTATTCGTCGTGAAAAATTACTTCTTCATTTCCGTATT
Source organism: Brachycentrus maculatus (assembly GCF_059751285.1). Lineage (NCBI taxonomy): Eukaryota > Metazoa > Arthropoda > Insecta > Trichoptera > Brachycentridae > Brachycentrus > Brachycentrus maculatus. The sequence goes on along the minus strand of NW_028281296.1, from coordinate 116,244 downwards.
ATATTTTGCTGTTTGTGTGTATGTTATATTCGGATAAAATGGTATGGGAAATCGAAAATGAAAATTAAAGCAAACATAATCACTTTAATGATTTAATTATAACGTCAGCTTCGTTAAAATTTATTCCAGTTACACATATATCGCTCACTCCTTTCAAGAACGTCATAAATCAAAATACTTGAATTTTCAGGAGAACGATTTTAAAGTTTAAAAATATAACACAATGTATTAAAAATAAATATCATGCCACTTATTGAACTTTTAACTGTGCAACAGATCTTTTTAGGTAAAACCTGAAGGTTTTTTCTCCATGTGAAAAATATTTTTTTTTATTTATAAAAATAATTAAACAATACATTTTCCTCAAAATGCAAAAACAACATTTTCTGCCCTGTAGCGGGTAAATATTAAGTTAAAAATATGCCTCTTTTGCTGGGATATAGTACATTTTCTGGGCATTCCGAAAACATGCACAACTGAAAATTGTCGATTTTTGATTTATGACGTTCTTGAAAGGAGTGAGCGATATGTACGACAGTCTTTTGGTGAGAATTTATGTTATAGTTAATTGATGAAATATGTTTCATATTTATTAAATTTTTTGAACCTTATATCTCTTTTATCTGTGCTTATTGTCATCATTTACTTTTTTACTATATAAGGACATATTATCACATTAATTTTAATTGATTCATATTTTATGTTTACGAAATAATATTATTTGAATACACACTTGAATTTTTTTGAAGATTGTTTTTAATTCCCTATAAGAGCATGTACAAACAAAATACGTAGACTTTATTATTGTGTGTATGTACAATGAACTTTGCATGAAATATGAATACAGAAAAAAAGTAATAAAACCAAAGTAATGATTGTATTGAGTTTAATCCTGTTACTTAAAATAATACTTCAGAATGGTTCAAGATTGATTATTTATTATATGTATGAATCAAATACAGATGTTTACAATTTTGCAATACAAATATATTTTCGTTAGATATTAAAGATTTTTGTTTTGAATATAATTATTGACGTAATGTAAAATAAGATTGCAATTTTATATTTTGTTTCTGATATTAATCTATTTTATCTTTTTTTTCAGGTATTTATCGAAAAACATTTTGCGAAAAATTTACTTAACACCAACTACAGAACGTATAAGAAGATTATGTAAGTAATATTTGAGTTTTAGATTTCAAATAATGTAAATAATTATTATTTTTTTGTGTGTGTGTTAATGAATTGAAGTAATACATACTTTGTAAAATACTACTTTGTAATTATTATGAACGCTTGGACGAACTGAAACATGGTTTAAAGATAACTATTTTTTGTCCAATTTTATTAAAAACGTGTCTTTTAGAATAATGAGTTTATGATAAAATAAATACGTGTAAAAATAGTACATCTTGACACTCTTTAGTATTATTAAAAATCTACATCCTCTTACAAGGTATTATAACAAAAAAATAATGTTTTTAGTGGAATCACTTTGTTCAAAACTTTGATGTGTGTTGTTGTTAAAAGATTGACTAACGTTTCATTGCGTTTTTAAAATGCTAATGCCTTTATTATAAATTTCCCTTACATATATAAAAGTATATGTAAATAAAAATAATTTTTTAAATATTAAAAGAAAACTATATTTTTGATAATAAATTACTGAATAACAAAACATGGGGCTTTTAAAATCATCTTCAAATAATAAATATTACCTTCATTAATTGATTCGGCGATCACTTTGTGGTAAAATCTATCCATTTTTAATTAATATTTTACTTAGTAAATATTACTGTTTCTTAAAATCTACCGTGACACGTGTTTCGATGCATTCCGCATCATCTTCAAACACCGTATGTGTTTGTTCGATGCATTCCGCAACATTTTCAAACACCGGTGTTTGTAAATGATGCGGAATGCATCGAAACACGTGTCACAGTAGATTTTAAGAATTAGTGGTATTTACTAAGTAAAACATTAATTTTAATTGAATAAATATTACGTTAAAATTTAAAACTAGCATTTTTCGTTGTAAATGATACCTTGATCATATGTAGGTATATGAAAGGTAACCCTTGATCTTTGTACAACGAATCTCAAATACGTAGGTACTCAGTATTATATTACCTTTAACGTGAACTTTGATTTCCGCATATGAGACTTGAAATCATCAAGTTCAATATGAGATTTGAACTTTATTGGTACAACGAAAGAATAAAGGTTTGTGTCAATAATGAGCAATGAATGGTATTGATTGCTCGAGACAAAATATTGAGGCATACTTCAACAGTTCCGCCAAGAATATCATTTTTCAAATTCATGACAATTCAAATTCCATCGCGGATTATATGTCAATCAAATTATCAATTCTTACATAAAAGTCAAATGAAGGCTTTCTTTATATCTAACGGAACCCATTGTGATTTTTGTTTACGGTTTTATTATTGCATCATCGTATCAAAACGAAATATTGTATAATTTTTCTTCGATATTTTTCCTCATCTGCACCTTGTAGCGGTCAGAGTTAAACCTTTCCCTTCCGTTGGATAGTCACTTCACAATAAGAAGTGAAAATTTTTTAAAAATTAGATTTATATGCTGAAAACATTAAAATAAAACCATCTGGCAACGCTCACGGAACAAGCATTCACTCACGAAGCAAGCACTCTTGTCGGAAGCCCAAAAGCTACTGCCGCTAGCCAGGGAACATTGAGCTTTGAGCTCCTCACGCTTGCACAGTGCAAGAATGCAAGAGTGAGATGCGAATATAGTGTCGCGGTTCCCGTACACTCTTCACGCGCTGTTTATACGTGAATTTGTGTCCGATATTCACAAAATACCTCCGATGTACCCGATAAATTCTGATTATTATAAATATATTTTTTTTAAATCGTGTATTTATTACAGTTTTAGAGATATTATGGTTATTAGAAGCAATGTGTACAAGGTACACAACACCGGGAAGGGAGGGTTAAATAATGATGCATAATTTTACTGGTACCTTTAGTAGCTAGAACATAATGTGTTCATGAAAAAATAAGCATAATAATACAGACCAATCCATTGATCATACATGATATATTAATCTGGTTTGCAGGCAATTATTTTATTATTTATTTATCAATTTAAACGTCTTGTATAGAATATATCAATTTCGATAAGTTTATCGCTAAAAAGCAATATTTTCAAACCAACCAATAACAGCTTATAATATTGGTTAAAGTTTGAACCTTATACTGCCATTTGTAATTGGAGGGCAGATAGTACTTGTACATATGAAGATATTGAAGATGTTGTGCGATGGGGAAGAGAAAGAAGACGATTCTGGAGAAATCATGTGAGACGAACGAGTTCAGATCGAGTGGTAAGGATAGCAGCGGACAGCAGCATAAGCGGAATCAGACCCCCAGGAAGACCACCTAAACGATGGAGAGCTGGTCTTCCACCTCCCAGGAGCGGACCGGAGAATGACAGGACCTAGTCCTAAAAGAAGAAGAAGAAGACTCGCAAGCAAAAAAAAAAATGTGTGTGTGTGTATGTATATATCAACCTTTATTTTAAATGTACATTTATTTTTTATTCCACCTCACATTATGCTTATTACAATTACAGTATTAATATTTGACATTTTTTTAAATATGTACGTACAATAATCAAATTCCTTGTTGTTTATTATCAGTGTTTTATGTGCGCGATTTAAACGGTTATCCACACATTGTGAGATTTATTTAATAGGTATATTTATGTCGTAAATTCACGTTTTTTCATACATTTACGGATTCCCGCATCCTCAGGTAATAAATTTTCACCCCAAATTTTGCGAACATTTTTGCCATCATGCATATTGGTCCGTGTGACTTGGAGATGATATTGTGGATTCTGGTTATTCCGTTTACTTAACCCTTTCATTGCTTAAACCTTTTTTTAAATGTTTTAAATATGACATAGATTGGAAACTATTTAACTACGACAAAGGTTTCTGAGTTTTCTTCACTTTTCATTCGGCAATTCTGATTATAGACATACTCATTTAACCAAAAATGTGCCTCATCGGTGAACAAATTTTGCGTTGAAAAAGAACATCAAGCTGAATATTGTTTTCGGCCCATTTACCGAACCTATGACGCGCATCATGGTTAAAAACTTACCATTTTTATAAAAATGACTAACCACAAAGCAAATGCTATGAATAATAAAAATATCTTTTTTTTTAAGTAAAATAGTATCAAAATTAAAACATATATAACTTGTGTGCGACCTATTCTGACATATCGCTCACTCCTTTCAACAACGTCAAATATCAACAAACTTGATTTTTCAGGAGATCGTTTTGAAGTATAAAAATATAATAAAATGTATTAAAAATAAATATCAAGCCACTTATTGAACCTTAAAAGGTTCAATAAGTGGCTTGTAATAAACCTAAAAAGATCTGTTGCACAGTAAACTGTGCAACAGATCTTTTTAGGTAAAACCTGAATATTTATTCTCCATTTGAAAAATATGTAGTTTATTTTAAAAAAATAATTAAACAATACCTTTTCATCAAAATGCAAAAACAACACTTTTTGCCCTGTAGCGGGTAAATATTAAGTTAAAAATATGCCGCCTTTTCTGGGATATAGTACATTTTATGGGCATTCTAAAAACATGCACAACTGAAAATTTACGATTTTTGATTCAATACGTTCTTGAAATAAGTGAGCGATATGGGAACGAATGCAAAATGGACACCACAGTAATAAAAAACGCGCTAAGAGTATCAGAAATTGTTAGTAATAATAGTAGTTTACTTTTGATTACAAAAATTTTCAGTTTTTTTTTAAAAGTTCTTTAATGTTTCTTAAATTCATTGTTATTTAAAAAAATAACCCTGACTTGTCGACTAAAGGTTAATTCGCGGGACCCATATATCAACTCGCAGGTAGTATAAGTTACTGTTGACCACCAATTCATACTCAATAACCGCGGTCCCATACAATGGCCGTTCTGTTTTCAATGATTGACCCCGAGCGTGCGGTTTGGGCGCTAACGGTAAATTATATTGTAACTCTCTGCAGCATCTCTGGGCTCCGGGTCCTTGCTGACCCGCGATGGGTCCTGCAATCAGCAGAGATCCGAATCTCGGGAGATGTTTCTGTTACTGCGCCATGAGTGACGTGTGCGATACAAATATATGTGACTGTACCATTCGTCAATCGCATCGATACTCAAACCGCGGCCCACCAAGCTTTTATGTGCGGAATTTATATTTATTATCAGGAGCATGATTTAAAAAAAAATTGATATTCTAAATTTCGTTTACCGTTTAGACTTTTTTTAAAGATAAAAATATTTGTGTTTTTATTATTTACACAAATATTTCAATTTCATACTATTTCTGTGAGCCTTACCGCGTCGTTATTAGAAATAGGTATCAAATTGTGGTAGAGTGGATTCGAACCGAGAAACTCTGACATAATAGTCCGCGATACTAACCACGGGACCACAGCCCGCACTTTGATGCACCCAAAAAGGATTGTCATTATGGTCCACATCAGATCTAGTATAAAAGTGTTACAATGGCTTAAACGAGATTTATTTCCAAAAAACAAATGTTTGACAAACAGTACGCGCGCAAAAAATTCTGCTTGTGAAACAGTTTGCTGATAAGCGATATGTACTTTATTATTCTTCTATAGTTTATATTTTTTTATTTTCAAATTTTTTTTCTTAAAAAGGGGAGGGTGTTTCATATTTTTTTCTTCATTCAAGTAAAGTATTGCGGCCCGCGTAACTTTACAAACATATGAATGTGGCCAGAAGAAAAAAAAGGTTGAGCACCGTTGGAAAATCAAAAAAGGTTCTTTACCAACCGACCTAACCGTAAGACTCTAACATATGGATGATCACCTCTTTTTAGATTGGGAAAAATACAGGAAACATTTGAAACTATGCATAATTGTAAAGATGAACAGTGAAAATGCTATAAATCAAAAATTGCTGTTTTAAAATTTTTTCTCGTCTAAATCAATCAATGCATAACTAGTTTGCTATGATAATGAAAAAGTGAGTATGAGCAAGAAGATTTAACACTACCCAGTACTAGAATATATGCTATGAGTGATTTACTACGGCTAAAATTATGGAAATCTTATGAATGAATATTTTTATGCAGGTTGAAAGATACAAATGATTACTTCGACGAGATTTACTGTAAGGGATTTGTCTTCGTACTGCGTTCTTGGTTTCTTGAACTTCTACTTGTAGCTAAGAAATAACAACAATTACATATTTTAAAATTAAATTCTGTTATATGTTATATGAAAAATGGAAGTTAAGTAAACAAAGTACAAATAAATAGTAACTGCAAAAGTCGATATCGTATCGATTTATGCCAATTTCCGTTTAAAAAATCTTATTTACAAAAACTAGAAATCCTATAAACATTTGTAATATTAATGAATGCACAGGATTAAGGGTTTGAGTGTTAATATATATATATATATATGTATATATAGTAATGTTTACGTATATGTCTATGTGTGTATGTAGATTTGAGTTTATATTTTTGTTGTATAATTGAAATTATGTATCGTTTATAAATATATTTAAAATAATACAAATATCTAATGAATGAAATTTTCATATTATTTTTTGACATCTCATCAAATATGAAGAAGAATATGGAAGTCTGGGCATTTACGGTGCTGACAATCGTCATAGGCTGGTTTAAGTGATCACTTTACACATGTGTAACATAAATAATGTTTCTAGTGAAGTTCTAGTGATTCAATAATAATGTTTCAAAATTGATTCATTTATTATATAGAAGCTATGTTTCGAATTTGTTCAATATATATAGAAGTTCCAAGAATTTGAATAGTGTGGTTGTCAATAATGGGTAGAATTGGGGAATGTTACACGTGTGTAAAGTGGTCACTTAAACCAGCCTATGACGATCGTAAGCCCCGTAAATGCCCAGACTTCTATATTCTTCTTCATCTTTGATGAGATGTCAAAAAATAAAATGAAAATAACTCCTGTAATTGGAGATAATCCAGATTTTTTTGAACAAGTATTTGGACACACTCAAAACGTTGTAATGAAATTTTCTGTTATAAAGTATAAAAAATAAAATCAATTCGTAATATCAAGCCGTTTTTAAAATATTTTTCTACTAAGAATATATGCAAAATTAAACACTTGAATACACCACTTTATCGAGTTTTAATTTTATTTACGACTAGTTTCTAAAACGACAGTTGTTTTTTTCTTCTGGTACAAATTAAATCCAACGAATAAAAATATATTTAGGTGTATATATAGGTTAATAAATATAGAAAATTTTGTTCCTTAACCCCCTCCCTATATTTATTAACCTATATATATACCTAAACATATTTTTATTTGTTAGTTTTAATTTGAACCAGAAGATGAAAACAAGTGTCGTTTTCGAAACTAGTCGTAAATAAAAATAAAACTCGATAAAGTGGTTTATTCAAGGGTTTAATTTTAATAAAATAATCATGTCATTCCACAAAGTTAATGCCGAATCAATAAATAATAGAATATATGCATTTTAAGCAGGTATCACCCAAAATTGGGTGCTTTGCCAGTAAATTAAAAAATACATATATATATGCATTTTAAAATCGTAATACTGGTAATTCACGAAGAAAGAAATTCCACAAATGTACGTAGGATCCCTTGATTGAAGCCCGCGCGGTGGTCCAATTCTAGTCCATTGCACGTGCGCACCTCACACTGGCATGGCGGCGAATTGCACCAAGTCCAATAAGTCCTAATTGGCCATTCTGGATTCCTCTACGAAGGCGTCTCCATCCATTCCATCACAACACGATTTACAATAATTCTTCTCTTCATTTCAAACAAACTCGTTTCTTATATTTTATCCTTTGATAAAAGTGTACAAATTATTGTAATTTTCTCGTAGAATTGCTATTTTTTATTGTTTTCTAGGGATGGAAAGATTGATAAAGACATAGAAAGGAGAGTGAATGCTGGGAACAAAGTGAATGGTGCACTGAAATCAGTTATAGCAAATAAAAACCTATCAGCGGAAGCTAAACTGGCAGTGCAAAACGGAGTCCTGGTTCCAACTCTAATGTATGGAAGTGAAACATGGAGTTGGCAAAAGAAGGATGAAAGTAGACTGAATGCAGTCGAAATGCGATCTCTCAGAAGAATGTGCGACAAAACGATGTATGATAGATGTTCGAATAGTGAAATAAGGAAGGAATGCAAAGCTGAGATAAGCATTATCGATAAAATTAAGAAAGGTGTGTTGAGATAGTTTGGACATGTAGAACGAATGAGTGAGGAAAGAACGGTAAAACAAATTTATGAGGTAAAACAATATATGATGTTATTGAGAAAAGAAGCAGAGGAAGACCGAGAAAAACATGGCACGATCAGGCATGCCAAATACTTGAAAGTGGTCAGGTTAGGAGTCGTAACAATCGGCGGGTATGTATGAGGAGATGCATGAACGTGGAAGAGGCGAAGAATGTTTGCAAGGACAGAGTGGTGTGGCGCTCTATTCTCTCTGCCTACCCCTGCGGGGAAGCGGCATGATGGTTAGTTAGTTAGTTAGTTAGAATTGCTATTTACACCAGTAGTACAATATTTCTCTTAAATTTACAAGGTTTCATTTAAAAAATGAGGTTTTAAATAACTTTATAAAATTAAACAACTTTATTTAAACCACTTTTTTATTATCAGTACACTTTAACCTACCGGTTTCGACGAGAACTTTGTCATCATCAGGGTTTATCAAATTCATTTATTTATAATAAAAAGTGGATTAAACAAAGTTGTTTCATTTTATAAAGTTTATAAAATGTGCCACAAAGTATCTGCGAAAAACATTCAAGATTTTTTTTAAATAACTGACTAACTAACCATCACGCCGCTTCTCTGTAGGGGTAGGTAGAGAGAATTGAACCCCATACCTTGGTGGAGCGTTGACAGATTACTGTCTTTGCGCCTTTTCCATATTCATGCATCTCTTCGTACATACCCGGTGATTATTCCTCCTAGCCTGACCACTTTCAAGTATTTGATATATTTGATCATACCAAGTTTTCTATGGTCTTCCTGTGCTCCTTGTTACAACTACATTTGTCTAATAAATTAGTTTTGGCGTTCTTACCCCACTCATTCATTTCACGTGTCCAAATCATCTTACCTTTCAATTTGTGATAGATACTTTTTATCTCACCATTGCATTGTTTCCTTTTTTCACCATTCGAACATTATACATCATACAATTTTTATTAAATTATTATTCAATGCATTTGCCAAAATTAAAAACTAAGGTATTTTATTTATGAAGTTAAATGCATTGATTAATAACTTGTGTTTCGTTTAACTACAACATAAAGATTTTAATACATAAGGTACACTGACAATAACGCAATAATGAAGCTTATAGAAAAATATAACAAAAAAATCAGTATAAATTTCAGGTCATTAAAAAGTGTGAATTAAAGAGTGTGTCGGGTTGCGGTCCCGTGGTTAGTGACGCGGACTCTTAAGTCTGAATTTCTCGATTCGAACCCACTTTACCACAATTTGATACCTATTTCTAATAATGAGCCGCTTAGGCTCACAGAAATAGTATGAAATTGAAATATTTGTGTAAATAATAAAAACACAAATAATTCCCTTTTTATTGAAAAAAAAATACAATATAATAAAAAAAAATACTTGTTTGCAGTATGTAGTTTTGGGTACTTTGAAAAAAAAGGTACAATCATGAATGAATTTGAAGTAGGAGAATCAACATTTTCTCGATATTATTTTTCCTACCTCCAATTATGTAACTGTTAGTTCTCCCACCTATCGAGGCGATTCCTTTGATTTCCTACGGGTCGTAAATAACTCAGGAACTGACTGTACTGCGGTGGGAATCACTTTGTTTCTAAGGATATTTGCAGTAAATAATCCTATTGTATTATTATTATGATATGCATGTAAGCTCAATGTATTTAAGTGCAAGGGTTTTGGTTTTATAGAAACATATTCCACACTGGATACAAAATTACAATACCCTATCAATGTATTCCCAGTGAAATTATGACCAATGTTTGTATAATGGCCAAGAAATTTAATAAAAACGAGATAACTTGCTTTAAAAAACATAAATATCAAAAAACAAAATACTGTTAAAAAAATTCAACTCTGTTTTATTATTATGAAAGAAATTCCCAAATTCAATCTATGGTAGTACATAGTAAACCGTTGAAAAAAATTTACTGTGAGAAAAAAATGAAAGTTAAAATTGGTAAAAAATCTTACAAACAAGCTTTGACTAAAACAATGAAAAGTTATATTCAAGTTCATTTAAATATTTTTTTTTTATTTTTGATCCAAATATGTCTTGCACCTACCTCAACAAAAGAAGAAAGAGATGTGACTGACCTTTATTTTTATTGTATAATTTATCGAGTCTTTTCCCGCCTTCGCGAGAGCCAATATCGATCTAAGACGTCCAGAGTTGTGATTTATCTCCGCGGCGGGACTCGAACCTTGAACTCTAATTCCACTCCGGCCGCCTCGGGAGATCAGTCAATGTTTGTTAAATGGTGTCAATAAATTACCGACACCTAACACTGGATGACTCCCGCTCCGGTCAGAGGCCCCATGTGACTTCCAAAGGGTTTAATAATGATTTTTTTTTAACTGCCTAAGTATCTAAGGTAGTTCCTGTTCCAAGTAATAAAAATTAACATTTTTTGTACGATAATATATTTTTATTCCAGGTTTACTAAGTGATGGGTGTAATACTTAGTCAGCCATATATGTTTTACTACTAATTATTATAAAATGAAATTAAAATTACAATAATTAACGGTGAAAAAATTGTGGAAAGATGTAGTAGATGAAGATCAGCTCGCTGGAGCACAGTGCTGCCACATGTCCAGCCCCCATCTGTGCTCCAAAAGCAGCTTCATAATATAATTTAACATCTTAAAACAAATACCAATTAAGATTGTATGGACACATAGGACGTAGAGAACCTAAGCATATTATAAACCGTGCCATTACCATGGATCTTCTTCGAAAGACATCTAGAGGTAGAACAAAAAATTCATGGGTGCTACAGAAAGATAATATGATTCCAAGGCATGGCCTAGGTGACGTTTTATATGACCTGCAATCTGAGGACGAGAAGATCTGATCCCAACAGTCTACAAAGACGATAAGTTGGGATAGAGCCATGAAGAAAAAGAAAAAGACTTTGAAACAATTACTGTGAAATTTAAAAAAAACATAAACGCTAATTATAGATTATTTACGGTAGCAAGAAAATATTAAAATATCTTTTGTCAAAATAAAATAATTGTAATAAAAAAAACAAGAAAATATTTTTATCGACCGTCAGTATTCATCAATTCCGTAGCATTCCCGACCGATTTCGTGAAGAAATGAAACCTAAATAATAAAATAAAAATAAAACACTTGCTTTTTTTACTTAATACTTAATTGAGTATTATTTTATTGCGACTTGTTTTGGAAGCATATATAGCTTCCTAAACTAGTCGTTACAATATAATACCAAAGCGACAAAAAAGTGTTTTATTCATAATTTAATCATGTTTAACCACAAACTGAATTTTTAAACAATAAATAGCTTCATAAAATATTGCACATTAATTTTGCTAAAAATATGTTATTTTTCAATTAATGATAAACTTTTATTTGAAAATTACATTAAATTAAAATAATCTTTAAAACAAACTGTGGGAAGATGTTACTTGTAATATAATATTCAAATTATAATAAAAGTTTAATCGTGTTTTGAGTAATTTTCTCACGACTCTATGCCTTCAGTGACAATATTCACTCGGAGAAAACACGATTTACGAACACTTTGCTTGGTAAATAATGGTTTATAAGAAAATAATCACTATTCAGGATTAATCCGATTTGTTTTCACGTTCGTGACTGTCATAGTTTTCCCGGGCATTGCGAAAGTTCATTAAAAATAAATTACATATTTAAAACAACGCATCAATGCACCGAACTTGATTGAAAACCATTGGTGTCGTTGTAATCACAATTAAAACATATTATTTAAATTTTAAAAATCTTCTATTTTATTTTTAGTTTTGCTTAGTAAATAACAGTATTTAAAATATTTTCAATACATATTCTACAAAAAAAACGAATTCCAAAATATGCTCTTAAAAAAAGCGCGGAAACACGTCCGACCTCTAGCCCGGCTGTTCGCGTTCTGAATTTGATGTTCGTGAGTTCCCCTTAAAACCTTTTGTTAAGGGGATCTTCCCAAAGACATATGTAACTCATTCGCCGTCCAATCGCCGAAGAGATAATACGTCTTTCTACGACCGATTTTTTTTAAAGAATACCTTTATATTTTATCTTTTTTTGTTTCTTAGAATACATGTAGAAAAAATGTTATTATAGAATTTTTTTATTCCTTACCTTTTAATGACTCTTTTCTTTTTAAAACCATATAATTCTTTTGAAGAAAAACTTATTTTTTCAATACAAAAACGGTGTGTCAAAAAAAAACAATTACGTAAAATTTACCTGGATTTAGAGAAAATTATGTTGCGACTGAACGAATACTGGCCCTCAATGATCGTAAATAATAATAATAAAACCCTTATCCGCACCCAATGATGCATATGGCACTGCATCATATTAACGCAGTGTTATCTTGATCGTTTACACATGAAGGAAAGGTGATCAGCCCTCCGCTTCAGGTACCAGTCCAGCGTAATATTGAATAAATATTACAGTGAAAAAAATCACTTGTATTTATTATACCCCCCTTGGGAATCGAGCCCGGGACCTCCAGAACGGTAGCCGAGCGTGCTGACCATTACACTACGGAGGCGGACGAATAAATATGTAAATAAAAAATGCAACTCCACCTAACAAAAATAACCGATTATGACCTGAGTGTGTGTTTGTTAGATCAACTGTGACGGCGATAGGAAAATGATAAATCCTTTTGTTAATACATTTGTTGACGATTCCTGCTTAGGCGATTGTTACCATCAGGTACTAGGTCCTACAACGTAATTCCCTTTCATACGCGAGCACAGATTAATCCGTGTCCACGAACAATACCGCCTGCGCCCAGATAACATCTTTATTGGCCGTATTTGCTGTAAATAATTAGGGACCCCTTCTTCATAGATGTAATGTTATTCCGACAGGTCAACATGGATCTATGATCTCTTTGGTAAGGTTGTCCGATAGAATCTATGATAAACTAAACCTCGAGATGTTTTTACATCCTTTGTATTGGGTAAATGCATCCAATATAATAACGTCAGGATATAAGGTACTAAATGTGGATCGTTGATTTCACTAAAGTATACTTTAACATTATATTATTATAGAAAGACTTGTTATTTTAGCTTCAACAGAATTAAAACTTTAAAAATAACGAAAAATAAATAAAACTAACTAACTAACTAACCATCACGCCGCTTCCCCGCAGTGGTAGGCAGAGAGAATCGAACGCCACACCACTCTGTCTTTGCAAACATTCTTTGCGTCTTCTACATTCATGCATCTCCTCATACATACCCGACGATTATTACGACTCCTGACCCGGCCGCTTTCAAGTATTTGACATACCTGATTGTGCCAAGTTTTCCTCGGTCGTCCTCTGCTTCTTTTTCCAACTATATTCGCCTCATAAATTTGTTTAACCGTTCTTTCTTCACTCATACGCTCCACATGTCCAAACCATCTCAACACACCTTTCTTAATTTTATCGATAATGCTTATCTCAGCCTTACATTCTTTCCTTATTTCATCATTCGAACATCTATCAAACATCGTTTTGCCACACATTCGAGGGATCACATTTCGACTGCATTCAGTCTGCTTTCATCCTTCTTTTGCCAACTCCATGCTTCGCCTCCATACATAAGGGTTGGAACCAGAACTCCATTGTGTACTGCCAAGAAGAGAACAAAAATAAATAAATGTAAGTAATATCATCTCTGTAGGGTAAACGTTCATTTATTGTTTATTTCTCTATTTTAAATTAATTTGCGTTTCACAATATATAATTTTAAATATAATTACAAGTACAAAAAAATATATAATATTAATGCAAAAATATATCCCACAAAGGCATGGCCTGTGTGTGGGTTTACATTATATTTTAGGTTATAGTAAAGGGCCATTCGCCAACTACGCTTGGATGGCTTGACTCTGGATAACGAGGATAGCCTGGAACGACTAGTTGTGATTGGTAACCTGGAGGGAAAGAGAGGGAGAGGAAGATCCCACACAATGGACCGATCAAATTAAGGCAGCAGCAGGCACCTCGGCGGTTGGAGCGCTACGTGCAGCGCAGTCAAGGGATAACTGGAGAAGAGTCATTGCTTCTGCAAGGGTCACAACCCTCAGCAATGAGGAATAAGACGGAGAAGAAGTAAAGGGCACTGGCAAAAATATAATAGATATTATCAAAAATAAAATTAGATTAAAAGTGCTAATATAAACTATAAATATTTGATTTTAACAGAATACAAAAAATGATCTACACTACTAAAATTTTTGGAACACCTAGATAAATAGCACTATTTTTCTCCTGTACCTATTTTGGATTTCATGTTCGTCCGATTTTCAAACTTCCGAAATTGAATCCGACACCTAGTAATCTCAATATAAAATTATAAGTGGTTTACACGAAATTTACCACAAGATCTTGCGTTACAAGCTGAAAACACGAGAAGTCGACCAGAGCCCACCACGTGGAGGGAGTTTTATACGAAACAGGCCTATATCATTTTACCATCGATATTATACGTGTCATATAATGTAGCCCCAATATATGTTATGATTTGTGGCGAAGAAATGTTATCGTTTTAGTAATTAATGTAGGAAAATTAAAAAAAAAGAAAACAAAGAAATATTTGTCTTATGTTATTGGTAATTTATACTTTCTTAACATAAGAATCGAAGATCGGTTAAAAAATACCAAATTTTTATGAAATAAATTTCCAGACATTAAGAAGTGCAAAAGACGTAAGGAATATTCACTCACTTATTCATGATATATATTCTCAGAGTATGTTATTATATTTTAATAGTATATCATGCACGATGGTAGCAAGAATATCTTGTATTTATGCTTTTTCAATGTGTGTAATGTTTAAAATAGGTTCTATCCTTGAGTTTTGTTTATAAACTTAATAGCGTTATTAAAGGAAAATGGATTTAAACGAATTCACAATTTTTTAAGGCTGTCACCCAGTGAAAGGATATTCCTGCCAGTGTCAAATCTTATTTTTATTTGCAAACAGAATAATATTCATAAAGTATTTCGTAACAATTAAATTAAGAAAATCATAATAATTCACACATATTAATAAGAAATCCAGTCACCAAAAATACTATCAACGATTTTTTTTAAATATATACATAAATCACATAGGCTTTCAAAGATAATATAAGAACATATGAAATATCTCCTTCGAAGGATGTTATATTATTATTATATTATATTGTTTTTTTAGAATAAATATTTCATATAGACTTATGCCTCTTTTGATTTGATATATTGGTATAATATAACATATTGAATTACACGAGCCGGTACTCACCAATACCCAATACCGGGTACTTTATTATTAGTCTCAAAATAACCCAAAATAACCGGTTAATACAGTAAATTATCCGCCTTGGCACCGGACCTTCCGTGACAATAATCTGTGAAGTTTAAGATCATGGTCGGCGTGACGTATAAATTTCATCATATTATCATATTTTTAGCCAAGTTATTTCCATGTATAGTACGTACACTTTATATCGTCAGTAAAAACGAGCAGAATGTATCAAGTCAAGAAAAGATATTTTAAAATATTTTAACTCCTTAACATACTTAAAGAACTCCACCGACATGACACTCAAGGTGGCTCTGTAATTTTTTTTTAAATATGTTTAAAATTGTGATTTAAATAAATACATATGATTTATGTTAAAAAATAATAATAATAAAAATAAATAAATAAAAATAAACATATTCGTTACTAATCATAATATCAATTAAAATAGTATTCAAAGTGCTCATAGTTTATAAACATAAAAATGTTTTACTTGTATAATACCACATTTTTGTTTATTAATGTAAACACGACTAGTTTATAGAAAACTAAAAATTTGAGAATACAAACTATTGATGAAAATATCTGTTTTGTTGAATCAGGTTTACATTTAAATGTTTCTAATAAACTTGTGTGCTTACATTCATAAACTAAAAAGTAATCTTTTACGAGTATTTTATTTTATATTAAAATAGTTATTCTACAAAATTAATGCCAAAGTTAATGGTAATGATTTGGCATTAAGCCAAATATACAATGTCAGTACACGACCGGCTGCGAGAGAGGCTATATCGCTCACTCCTTTCAAGAACGTCATAAATCAAAAATCATCAATTTTCAGTTATGCATGTTTTCGGAATGCCTAGAAAATGTACTATATCCCAGCGAAAGCGGCATATTTTTAACTTAATATTTACCCGCTACAGGGCAGAAAATGTTTTTTTTGCATTTTGAAGAAAAGGTATTGTTTACTTATTTTTTAAAAATATATTTAATATTTTTCAAATGGAGAAAAAACCTTCAGGTTCGACCTAAAAATATCTGTTGCACAGTAAAAAGTTCAATAAGTGGCTTGATATTTATTTTTAATACATTGTATTATATTTTTAAACTTTAAAAACGTTCTCCTGAAAAATCAAGTTTTTTTATTTATGACGTTCTTGAAAGGAGTGAGCGATATGTGTTATTAAATATCTGAATTTAGCAAATTAATATTATTTATATTTTTCATAACTCCCTACCTTTCAATAACTCTTTCATACTAAAACCATTTATTTATTATATCAATACAAATAAATGTTTATATGAAAAAATGCAATTATCTTACATGTTACCTAGGCTTAAAGAAAATTAAGTTGTAGTCTATCGATTAACCCGCCTTAACTTTGTAAAATTATAAAAACAACATTTTGAGTGTGTCCAAATACTTGTTCACAAAATCTGGATTATCTCCAATTACAGGAGTTATTTTCATATTATTTTTTGACATCTCATCAAAGATGAAGAAGAATATGGAAGTCTGGGCATTTACGGGGCTTACGACCGTCATAGGCTGGTTTAAGTGATCACTTTACACACGTGTAACATTCACCAATTCTACCCATTATTGACAGCCACACTACTCAAATTCTTGGAAGTTCTATATATAAATATATGGTTTCTAAATTGGTTCATATATATAGAACTTCCAAGAATTTGAGTAGTGTGGTTGTCAATAATGGGTAGAGTTGGTGAATGTTACACGTGTGTAAAGTGATCACTTAAACCAGCCTATGACGGTCGTAAGCCCCGTAAATGCCCAGACTTCGATATTCTTCTTCATCTTTGTGAGATGTCAAAAAATAATATGAAATTATATAAAGATTTGAATATAAATATATCACTTGATTTTGTACGATATGTCAGAAAACAAAAGGTAAAATTAATTAATACATAGCAGGTTTTAAAACGCAAACTTGGATATTAAAAAGAATATTTACCTTTGGCTTGTTTACTGATGGTATTATTGTATAATTTTAAGTAAAACCACAAGATTGTATTTAAACGCTTGATGTTTTCAAGAACATAACTTTCGCTTACGATGTTATGACAATTTGTATTTTGATGCAATGATAGAACATTTAAATGATTACTCTATAATCGCAGAATTTCTCGCTGTTTCTTAATTGGGATATGACGTATGTACTTAGTATGATTTAAATTAATTTAACCTTCTAGTAATTGGTAAATAAGCAATTGAATATATTTAATTAATGTTACAGACGTCCTGATGAATGACAAATAGAATTATACTGCAATTATCTTATTTTGACTAGTTCACACATATTTACAATGTTTTGAGAGAACCTAAATAATATTCACAAATCTGTCAAAAGTCTAAATTACACTTTGAGTCAAACTCAGATTTCTAAATAAAAATTCGGTGACACCATATTGTGAATATTTATTTACAAACTGGTCAAAATATAGGTTCAACATAAATTTTAATTGATGTTTTAAAATGTCTCCTAGTATGTAAAAAAATCGGAAGAATCTTTCATACAATGTACAAAGAACTCTTCTAATTAAAAACCTTCTCGGTAACGAGAAACAGCGAGTTGTAGTATTGTCAATCATGGGTAGAAATGCTAAACGTTACAAGTGTACAAGTTGATCACTCAAACCAGCCTAATACCCAGACATTCATATTCCTCTTTGTCTATATTGAGAAAAATATAAACAAAAACTTCTTAGTGGAGTCAACCACTGATTTGTGAACAAGTATTTAACGAACTCAAAATATTATGGGCGAAGAATTAACCCTACCTTCATATAAAATGTCCGCCTCTGTAGTGTAATAGTCAACACGCTCGGCTACTGTACTGGAGGTCCTGGGTTCAATTCCCAGGGGGGGTCAAATAAATATAAGTGATTTTTCCATTCTTATATTTATTCAATATTACCAGGGCTTATCACTATTCCTTAATGTGTTAACGATCAAGATAACACCTCGTTTATATGATGCAGTGCCCTATGCACCATCGGGTGCGGATGAGGTTTTGCAATTAAGGGTTAATGAATTCATATAATTGACGATCGTGTAACAATCGGTGCCCTATGCATTATTGGGAAGAGGCAGGGGTCTGATAGTAAGAATACTGTACAAGGATTATACCAGACGTTCTCCGAAAGCTCACTAATCTGTGACAATGAACAACAAGACGCATTTAGATAAGACCAACACGTTAAAGGTGTCGGATTCCTGCGCTGGTCTCATAATCCAATTTCTCCGCGTAGCTTTTGGTTATGGTGTGGAATCCTTTCAACTTGAGGGTCATCGTTCACGATTTGTTCCAGGCAGTGCCCTTGTTTCGTCGCACGACTTTCGGATTAATGATCGACGACAGGTCTCGGGCGGCCGGCAGGTTATCCGCGATGGCACTTACGTCGAGCTTTTACCGCGTGCTCGAGAACGTTTATCGAGCTTTATCTATACGTTCACGTTTTTATCAGTCCGGGACTCAGACGGTTGAGTTGTTCTGATTTCCTTATTTTAAAGGTGTTTTAATGCCTGAACTTATTAGATTTAGGATCTAGAATTGTCATTGTATAAAAAATTCTAATAAAACAAGTAAAAATTACGCTGTGTATTTATATAAAACTGTAACTTGGTAAATACCTTTATTTCACAAAATCTATTGTGAAACGTGTTTCAATGCATTCCGCGTTACTTTTAAATGCATTGTTTACGTATAGGTTGTTCAAAAATGACGCGGAATGCATCGAAACACGTGTCTCAAGAGATATTAAGAAATAGTGGTATTTACGAAGTGAAACTGAAATTTATTTTTGATAAATTTTACCACAAGGGGACTGCCGAATCAATTAATGAAATTATATTAAACTGTTTAATCACAGTATTTTTTTCATTTTATAATTAAAATCTATTATAAATTACTTAAGTATGATTATAGGTATGCGTACACATACATATAATAAAAATAATAATTTGACCATATCTCGTAACGGGTGAGCCTATTTAGACAGTTCAGTTAAGAAATTTTAAATTATAAATGTATGTATAAAATACCTGTGAGAGGTAAAAACGTTGTTAAAAAAAGCTTTTATTGCCGTAATGGCAACGCCATACATTAAAAGTTACAGCAACCACAATCAATACAAAACATTGCTCAGGTCGGACAGCGTGTTTCTTAACAGCTGCTGAAACATAGTTCAATGGCCATAATTATGAAATTAAACATATTACAAATGCGTCCTTTCTATGTCTTTCTCTTCCATTAAACAAAAATGATCGGTTAGTTCGTAAATAAAAGTTTTCAACAATAACTGGGACATTTAGTTATAAAATAATACGTACAATATGTATTATTAAATTAAAACCAATATTTTTAGCTTTTCCACTTTATTTTTATTTGACCAGAAACCGGGTTTCGTCGTTGCCGACATCATCAGACTGGTTTGATGATGTCGGTAACGACGAAACCCGGTCGCTGGTCAAATAAAAATAAAGTGGAAAAGCTAAAAATATTGGTTTTAATTTAATAATATATTAAAATGCAATTCCATCACGAAGTGTCAGTGGATAATATAAATCTATTAAAAAACGTACAATATACTTAGAATACGTTAATATTTTTTTTTATCTTTTACCCTGCCTTTAAATAGACTGTAGATTAGGGTTGAAACATGTTATTAATCACTGTACCAAGAGCACGTGTGTCATTCTTTGTTCACACAGCGAATAAAGCCGTATTAGATGACAACTTTTTGTATTTGTGTCCTGAATGATTTAATCAGCGTTAATTGCATAGGAACAGGAGAAACGAAAAGATAACAATAAAACTACGCATCAGGAATGTCATGAAATAGATCTCAGGCCAATGGGAGTAATAGATATTAAACCCTTTTCTACCCATCTCACGAATTGAATTTTTTATATCCTTGATTTGTGGTCGCATTAAAATCAATCAAAGAAATAAACATTCATGAACAGGACAAAGGATGACACTCTTTTATGAGATTCCTCTTAACTTTTAGTTGGGAGCTTTAATTATTTATATTAATTAAAACCCATGTATGTTATTTCTTTTATGGCGATTGTTCTCCTTACTCTTACCCTCATCAACTGACATATAATAATAATAATAATAAAACCCTTATCCGCACCCCAATGGTGCATAGGGCACTGCTTCATATGAACACAGTGTTATCTTAATCGTTTACACACGAAGGAAAGGTGATCAGCCCTCCGCTTCAGGTACCAGTCCATATAAAGTTAAAAAAAAGACATATAAAGTATTTTTACATATAAAAGATTTTTGTAAACAATGGCTAATTAAACTTTTAAAAAGTAGTCTACTTTTACAACATTTTGAGTGTGTCCAAGTACTTGTTCACAAAATCCGGATTACCTCCAATTACAGGAGTTATGAAAAAATATTAAGTTAATGTGAATTCGAAATAAGACTTATTTGTATCACCATAATCTCTCACAATAAGCAGCGCAAGAAATACATAAACATAGCTTCGTAGAATTGAAGAGAATGTTTTTCATTTCTTGGTAGCCAATCGCATTTTTCCATGAATATTTTTACGTGGAATTCCATTGTTGTACTTGAATTTCTAACGAAATGGATTTTCGATATGGTATTCAAAGATCTTCGAATAACATTTTGAAGAAATTCCTAAAATTGTGCTTTTTGCAAGTTCTTAAGAAAGCTCTTGTAATCGTTTCGTCTCAGTATGACTTGTATACAAATGAAATCTTTATTTCGAAAACGTTACCAGTCACACGTTGCAAATAATGAGTTAAGTACGCAGAAGTATTAATTTAAACCCACGTTTCCTTAAATATAAAAATATTTAAAAATCCTTAAAAACAAATGTAATTTTTATTTTTTTGTCGAAATTTTGTCTTTTAACGGTACAGCATTTTAAATATAGCATTTCAGACGTCTTTGGAAATTGCAGATATGTTATTTACTTTTATATTTTTTTTATCAAAAAGCTATGTTTGCATCAATCTTAGAAGTATAAAATAAGCATTAAACACAACACCGTAATATTTTTAATGTCACGTATTAACTAAACATTGGAACTTCTATGTATACATTGTTAAAATTCGAAACACACTGCTTGAATAACTAGAATTTCACTAGAGACGTCTATGCGAGATGAACGAAGCTTTTTATTAAGCAGAATCTCTTTAGTCATAAACTTATTAATCGTACGAACAACTAGGGTTCCTATTATTATACGTAGAAATCGTATGCAGAAGAAATGGGGCGGATCTTGTAGTGAACCTACTCGTACAATCTAGCAGATATGGTTTAGTGCATATTGAACTGGTCCTAAGGTGATGTAGTCTCAGCCGCACTAAGTTACCGGGTAACCGATGTTCGCTCCACTGGACACTGCAGGCTGGACACACACTTCGTCGGTTAAATTACCATTCATCAGACAATTCAGACTACGTAGGCACTTTCAACCATCGAGTAACTACATCGTTGTCAATCTTCTCTTTGTTTTTTTTTCATATTTGGATCTTATCCACATATTTCAGTTTTTTTTTCTTAGCCTTGATTCCTTCCCTATTTCACCATTCGACCATTCATTATACATCGTGTGCCGCACATTCATTTGAGAAAGCGCATTTCCATTGCATTTAGTATACTTTAGTTGTTTGTTTGCTAAAATTCAACAAGCTTTCGCTGTCAAGCCTTTATTTACTGTAACTCATAGTTACGTTTGCTATGCTCAAATCCACTGTTCTAAAAACATATTGTCAATAAATATGTAGGATTTTTAATCGTATAATATGTACATAAACCTCTCCTTATCATTAATTGTTCACTCTGTGTAGTAATTACCACTTTAAAAAACATAATTTCGTGATTTTCGTTATATTATCAGGTCAAATGTAGATTAAAATTAAATTGTTACGGTCTGACATTTGTACAAAAATAAAATTTGAAAGAAAAATAAGACAAATGAATCACAATGGCAATATTTTTAAAAGTAGACTTGTAGTTAAATTAAATAGGTTTTTTTATCATTGATAAGTCTTTATTTATTGTTTTACTTATTTCTAATTAATTATTTCTAATATTGTGAATGATAACAAGATTGTTATATTACCATACCACTAAGTTAACAATGCTTTTTCAAATAAAATGTATATTAACCTTTTACCTGCCTAAAACTTGTTAAAAATGTGTACAAAATATCATATGAAATAAATTATTAAAACTAACTAACTAACCAACTAACCATCACGCCGCTTCCCCGTAAATAAATTACTAACATATGAATATACATAATATTTGATTTTGAATATTTGACTTTACTTGGAAACTAACACATTTTATTTAACATTTAAAAATATACCAACTAAAATATTTGCCACTCAGTTGCTCACGGTAAGATATTCCAATCGGTATTTTATATAACTCATATATATATATATATATATATATATATATATATATATATATATATATATATATATATATATATATATATATATAACTCTTATATATATATATATATATATATATATATATATATATATATATATATATATATATATATATATATATATATATATATATATATATATATATATATATATATATATATATATATATATATACATATATATATATATATAAATATATATATGTATAGTGTAATTATGTATTTTTACATTGAAATGTTTTACATAAGGAATCTTTTTATGAATAAAGATTAAAAAAAACAACAACAACAAAAATTACAATTAACCACAGAATTACAAAAAAAATAGTACACAACATCGAGTTGGTAAATTAACGTGTAATTATGAGGGTGAATGTGTGTGAATTAAAATATAATAATAATAATGTTTTTATTTTGTTAATGGGGTTTGATAAATCTTATAATTCAGATATTTTCAAAACCTCCTTAAAATATTTTCGTAATATTTTTTAAAAATCTCCATTTTACAGTAGGGGTCTTTTGAAAATGAATATTTGGAATGTTCATGTTTTGTCTGCCACTGCAGGGTTGATCGACTGCATACAAATTGACGAGCTAACGTTCGTGTCATTACTGGTAACTGGTATAATTCCTGTACTATGCACACTACATCAAACAGCTCCGGGTATTTCTTCTCTTAATAGGGTGGATTCTTACCTCTTCACAGAACTAGGTATTTCAGCTGTCCACAATCCATTCAGCTCAATCACACTCATTACTCATCACAGTCTAGTTTCTAGATTATTAAACCGTTTTTATACCGTATATATTATATCTTTATTATCTTATTTATCGTTTATGGTCTGCGTTAGAAACACAGTTTTTATGATATTTTTATTTCAATTACTTTATTTGCAGACTCAAACAACTTTGCTATACAACCCTGTGATTAATAATACGTACTTAAATCGTTTAAATATTTTATGTAAACATCAGAGTTATGTTTTATAATATTTTTCAAAATACATTTTACATTATCTTAATTCTAGCATCAGGTAACTCATTCAACGTTCGTGATTTAATAAAAAAAATATTTGATGAAATTTAACATACGTATGTTTGTAAAAAGCAAAAAATTTAATATCTTGAAATATTACTTATTGTATAATTTATATTTGAAGCACCAACATTGTGATTTTCCATTTTATAAATAAAATGTGATTTTTTTAAAAATCACTATTAATATTTTATTATAACTTTATTATAATGTCTACCGGTTTCGAAGCTAACCGCGTCTTTATCAAGTATTAATCAGTCTTAAATAAAGTTATAATGAAATATTTATAGTGATTTTATAACAAAGTTACATTTTATTTATATTATTAATTGATTTTGCATTAACTTTGTGGAATAACGTGATATTGTAAATATAAAATTTAAGCACTAATATAGGACCACTTTTTGAGTTTATTAATGTAAATACTTGCATTTTTTCTAGTTATCTCGAAAATATCGAATCACGGACATAAATCTCATATTTTAGCCATCGCAAACCATTAATATCATTATTACAGATTGAAGTGCAAATCAATGGGAGTATAAATATTGAATAAACAGAACATGGTATTTTTGTGCAAATTTTGTATAATTGTATTTCTTTTGTGATGCTCTTATACTTAATCTCTCTTATTTTTTATATTTTAAGATGTTTCCCTTCTATCACGCGTAAGTTGCTAAAAGCTCAATTTTTTCTGTGATTGTATGTTTCCTGACCTTGTGTACCTTGTGTAATTTCTCTCCTATGTTCCTTCTTTCGAGGTGTCGGACGGTACAGCACTTTCTACGCTCGCAGTGTGCTTGACGATGGTTAACAGCACCCAAGCCGTGTAAAGATTTCCATTTCCATGTCATGGTCGGGAAATGAAATAGATCATTCGTGACAACTTCAACGGGCCAAACAGACGAGAGGTACTCGTGATATAACATCAACAGGGAATGAGAAATAAACTGACACGCTCTATTACGCACTGTTTTTGTAATCTAATAAATTTGTCAATTTGTAACATTTTCACATCTCAACATAGAAAAAGGAGACTATGAAAGTCTAGGTATTTAAAGGGCTTGTGACCTGCCATTGGCTGGTTAAATTTTTACTTTACCCTCGTGTAATATGTACCATGATTGATGATGGCAATCACACTACATACATTTTCATTCATACTCAAGTGGTTGTTTTTTCCTTTGTATTATTTATTTTCAGTATTTTTTTTATAAAGACGTTTCATTTTTTTTATAATTATATTACAAAATGTATATTTATATTTTTTTCTTTTTTTTTCTTACTCCATTACTTTATGCTAACGATTACTTCAGCAACTGCATAATGTATAGTATAACAAAATTATTGTAAAAGAAAAACACTTTTCTTTTACCACTTGAGTTTATTTTATGACGACTAGTTTCGGAAGCTACGCTTCCATCTTCAGGTCTCAATGTAAACTAAACTCAATAATAAACTCAAGTGGTAAAAAAACAAGTATTTTTATTTTACAATTTCACCATGTCTTACCGCAAAGTGAATGCCATATTTATTGTACTTTAGAGTTTTTTTTTTGATGGGCTGAAATTAACCGATTAACATTCGGCTTTTCTTAAGTATTACCATTCAGTTATAACGACTACGCTCGTAAACAACACCCATGTTAACTATTTCAATCCGAAGCTCGTGTTAACATCCATCAACGAAAAAAAGCTTTGGTGTTTTCCCGCAAAAGAGCTTTACCTCCTCGTAATGCGAATTTAATAGCACATTTCTGCGAATAATTTGCCTTTGCCGGCTCGAGATAAAGCCACCATTTGCGAGATAAAATGCCTCTGATGGAAAAAATAAAAAGCTCATGGCATAGTGACCCAACTGGAGGTGTGAAAGTTCTGAAGCAATGGCAGAAGCCTTGGCGGCTCATCTCTGGCTGTGGCAGAGGACGAGAATCGCCAATTTTGCTGCAATTGCCAATTTTGCCGCTCGACGTCCGTGTTTTATTTTCACTTAAAATTTTGGCGGTATCCAGGTCACTGTTCGTGTATATCTTCGCATAAATGGAGTAAATTATCAAGTACACACGTGCAAAAATTATATTTTACATGCATAAAATGACGAGTCGGTTGATTGAGGTGGAATAAAAAAAATACATTTTTACATCCTCAACATCGATGGAGAAAATCTAAGTATTTACAAGGCGCACGACCTGTCATAGGCCGGTTGAACGATCACTTAACACAGTTGCAACATTTACCTTTCTACCCATGATTGATCACAGTTCCACACAACACCACACAACTCAAATTTTCACTCATACTCATGGGGAATAATCGAAGGAGAAGCATGAAATATGGAAGAGGCGAATGGTGTGGCGTTGGTATAACACTGCGTCAATACGATACAGTGCCCTATGCACCATTGGGTGTGGATAAGGATTAGAAGAAGGAAGACTATTATCTTTATTTCCCCAACTCCATGCATCACTTTCATAGATTAGGGTACCAGGAGTCCATAAATCAACGCTGATCAAAATAACCAAAATTAGTGATCGGTAGATGCACCCCGGTGCTGGATACATTGTAGTTGGGTTTGAAGTACCCGACGCGACATAATGTAGTCATGCAGCGATGTCGGTACCACCTACCTACTGCAAGTTCTGACCCTATTTGTAAATATCTGACCAATTGGAGACCGCACATGCTAGTTCGCGTACCTTAATAAGGTCTTGTTTATCATCTCGCCGAAGACCACACGGGGAATTAGTCCATATGTATATCATTAGACTTACTAGGAATCGTGATATTTTCAGTCGCATCGCTTTACATTCGCACTGCCCGGTAACTGTCAACGTATCGTGTTGTCCCACTTCGATATAGGGAACTGCCGACAACTAGACTAGGACACAAAAAAACATGTATCTGCGATACGCTATCAATCTCTGATAGATATTACCTTATTTATTGGCATTCATAGAACACTACGAATAACCTTTTTACACAAATGAGTTCTTTTACACGACTAATTTAGAGAACATCTGTAGTTCTCAAAATATCCATGTTTACTTAAATAAAATCAAGGTGGTCTTCTACAAGTGTTTTATTTTTATATTTTACAGGGAAAAAAGTAAATAAATGTCGTAGTTTGTATATTTAAAGCGTTGTTAACTTTGAGGTATGGTAATATAACACTCTCCTTATCATTCATCGTTCACTTTGTGTAATGCCACTTTAAAGTGGTTTTGCACAAAGTGAACGATATGAATGATAAGGAGATTGTAAATATCGCAGTCAATCAAATTAAAATCCGATTGAAAAAAACGACTGCTTTACAAGAAGTCGTTACATGATTCGGTTTTTGGATTCGATCATTTAAAGCTAGTCACGCCAATCGGTATCCAAATTTGGTTGCGCATTGTTTATTGCTTCTAATTTATTTGACAATTTAACATCAAAAACCTAAGCCTGAAAGAAATTTAAACAGAAAAGTGACGTTTTCCATCCCTATGTGTGTTGATTGTGTATTGATTTGGCATTAATTTTGTGGAATAATATGATAGTTTAAATATGAAAATCGAACACATCTATAAGGTACAGGAAAGGCGATTGAGATAATATGGGCATATAGGACGCAGAGAACCTGATAATATTATGAAGCAATCGCCATGGATCTTTCTCGAAAGACATCTAGAGGAAGATCAAATAATTTACGGATGCTGCAGAATGAAAATATAATTCGAAGGCACGGCCTAGGTGACTGAGGACTAGGAGAACTGCCCCAAAAGACGATAAGTTGGGATGGAGTCAGGAAGAAAAAGACTTATTTAATACCACTTCTTCAGTTTTATGCATGTAATTAAACACGACTAGTTTCGAGCACTACCGATGTTCTCATCAACAGATGAAAATAAAAACTTTTGTATTTTCACCTTTACCTTTATAAATACCTGTTCTGAATACCAAAAAGGCCACTTAAAAACCCATACATTACATCTTTTTGATTGCTAAAACTAAAGGAGTCGAAATATAAATTTGAATTCGTATAATCACAGACGGAAAAACGAGAGGGCGGTTCCTCACATTAATAAAACGTAACAATAATAAATTTGTTTGATCTCGTTTAAGACTTGGATGCAAAAACATTCCTTGTCGTCATTTATTTCTCTGAGTAATTACGTACCTGGGTGTATTATTACTGTTAAATAAAGCCAACATTAATTTTATAATAAAGTCATTATTAATGTAGTAATTATCATTATTTTATGCGGGTTATCACTTTATTACCAATAATAAGTAGGTACTAATATATGTAGGTAAATGCGTATGCTATTTATGAAACTACTTAAAAAACGGAATCTTCCACAAAACAAAATGACATAAAAATACATTTATTAGCCTTGATTTTTAAAATAACATTAAACATGAAAATGTAAGACAATATTTTAAGTTTGCTAAAAATTTTGATCAGAAATAAAGTTACACACGGTTTAACCTAAAGAAATATTTGACGATATTTTGACTTCGATTTGCTACATTTACGAGTTTAAAATTTGGACACACTCTATATATTTTGAATAAAAAGATAACTGTTCTTCAAAAATTCTTCAGATGTCTCCTAGAATGTAAAATAATTCGTGAAAGAATTTTACATACGTTTTATAAAGGTTTCTGGTATTGAAAAAACTTATTCAATTAATATCTGGGAATTTTCAGGTCTTACGACTTATCTTAGGCTATAATAAGTGGACAAACCTATATTTGTGAACAAAGATTTCAAACGTTCAAAGCATTTTGGATAAAAATAAATCACTTGTAAATAAATAAAACCACTTTTTGAGTTTATTAATTTAAACACAACTAGTTTCTAGAAAATCTTTAGTTCTCGACACTAGTCGTGTTTGCATTAATATAAATACTCAAAAATCTGGTCTCATGCAACTATTTTTTTCTTTAAATTAAATAATTATGATATTTCACGAAGTTAATGCCAAAGCAATTAACATTATATAATCGATATAAAATGTATTTTAAAAATTTTACTTTATGAGTTTTGTCGACAGAAAAGAAGTCAAATTAATTACGATAACTTGTTAAATTAGAGTGTGTTACATAAGCATAATAAAAAAATAATAAAAAAAAATTAAAATGAGGAAGAGAAAAAATCAGATATCCATGATGATAAACGCCAATTAATATAAAAACCCTTTGAAATATCCCTCAAAAAGATTGCATCATTCAATTATAACATTCTGTGGGACGCTTTATCTCGAACCCTCGTCAAACTTTGGCATTCGTGTATTGAATGGGTATGCAGATATTTTCAACAACGATATTTTAATTGATTGAAATCTTACAATATTGATTTTAAAGGCCTTTGATCCTTTTTATCCATAATTTGAATAATCGATCGGTATATTTAATTAAATGTTAGCATATCGCTCACTCCTTTCAACAACGTCACATATCAAAAAACATGATTTTCTAGGAGATAGTTTTGTTTAAAAATATTGTAAAATATATTAAAAATAAATATCAAGCCACTTATTGAACTTTTTACTGTGCAACAGATCTTTTAAGGTAAAGCCTGAATGTGAATTTGAAAAAAAAACAATCCTTTTTCTTCAAAATGTAAAAACAACACTTTCTGCCCTGCAGCGGGCAAATATTTAGTTTAAAATATGCCGTTTTCGCTGGGATAAAGTACATTTACTGCGCATTCCGAAAACACGCATAACTGAAAATTGATGATTTTTGATTGAGTGAGCGATATATGGATATTGTTTTTTTCGTGAATATACGAGTATATCTGATCATTAATTAATCGGCTTGTAGGGTTGGGACATGTGATAATATTTTTAAAGACGCATTTGTTTTTTAGCTTTTTTATCGCCGTGAGAAATCAATGTTTGATCGGTGTTAGAAATTACATTTTTTTTAAGTAAAAACCAGAGCGAATTTGGAACTAATACGAATATAAATCGATTGTCATTATTCTATTCAGCTATTCGCACTTTTATTTGACCAGCATCCAGGTTTCAACCTTAACGACATCATCAGACTGGTGAAGGCTAAACATGGACATATTTTTACAACATTTTGAGTGTGTCCAAATACTTGTTCACAAAATCATATTAAAAATTTAATTAATAAAAATGAAAAAGATATTTTCTGGCGTTTCTCATGTGTGTGGTTATAATCCTGGATTCGGACCTCACATACTAATAAAAGAGTTTCTGCAAAATAAAAAGTTACTTTTCATCTCACCAATAGATGTCTCTGGTGAAGTTCTAGTGATTCAAGAACGATGTTACAAAATTGGTTCAAATATATAGAACTTTCAAGAATTTGAGTAGTATGGTTGTCAATAATGGGTAGAATTCGTGAATGTTACACGTGTATAAAGTGATCACTTAAACCAGCCTATGACGGTCGTCAGCCCCGTAAATGCCCAGACTTCCATATTTTTCTTCATCTTTGATGAGATGTCAAAAAATGGCATTTTATATATAGACAAATAAAA
This sequence comes from Brachycentrus maculatus, assembly GCF_059751285.1. Lineage (NCBI taxonomy): Eukaryota > Metazoa > Arthropoda > Insecta > Trichoptera > Brachycentridae > Brachycentrus > Brachycentrus maculatus. The sequence goes on along the minus strand of NW_028281296.1, from coordinate 85,626 downwards.
TTATCATTAATTTAATTTAAATACGCACTTAGTGCTAACATAGAAATCTGGCTATGTTTCTTTGCCAGAATGAAAAAGGATCCACAGCACAAAGTATTATGCGCTGCCCTCAAAACGTTTACAGATGATAATAAAATTATTACAAACACTTTCTCAATCTCCTAAGTGCATTTATTGTTGCGTTAAGAGCAAAACAAAGAAAGTATTTATGATGCATTTTATGATCTTGGCAGAGAAAGGATATACTTATACTACATTGCATAAATCATGATACTTGATACACATATCGCTCACTCTTTTCAAGAACGTCATAAATCAAAAACATGATTTCTCAGGAGATCGTTTTAAATGTTTAAAAATATAATAAAATGTATTAAAAATAAATATCTAGCCACTTTTGAACTTTTTACTGTGCAACAGATCTTTTTAGGTAAAACCTGAATGTTATTTCTCCATTTGAAAAATATTTAGTAAATTTAATAAAAATAATAAAACAATACCATTTCTTCAAAATACAAAAACAACGCTTTCTGCCCTGTAGCGGGTAAATATTAAGTTAAAAATATGCCGCTTTTGCTGGGATATAGTACATTTTCTGAAAACATTCCGAAAATATGCACAATTGAAAATTGTCGATTTTTGATTTATGGCGTTCTTGAAAGGAGTGAGCAAGATAATATACATATATAGAATGTACTGATTTATAGGACGAATGAGGATGCGTTGAAAGTAATGGATTATCACTTTCAAAACTAACAAATCATTAATAAACACCACACGAAAATATTCACAGATCCACAAGATCAAAAATACAGAAACACATCAAACAAAATTAAACGCATACCATGTTTTGTTAAAAAAAAACACTTAAAAGCTTTATAACGTGAGTGTCGGGTTGTGGTCCCGTGGTTAGTGTCGCGGACTCTTAAGTCAGAGTTTCTTGGTTCGAACCAACTCCACCACAATTTAATACCTATTTCTAATAATGAGCTTAAGCTTACAGAAATAGTATGAAATTGAAATATTTGTATTAATAACAAAAACAAAAAATTTTGTCTTTAAAAAAAACTAGTCCTATTATCATATTATTGATATTGAACTATTGATAAATGGATAATTTTAGTGGGTAGATACGAATAGATAATGTAATTTGGCCATGCATTAAAAACTCATGATAGAGAAATAACTAATAAATAATTTAATAAAGAAGTATTGTAAAATGTGCCCTTAGCACAAGAAAACTCCGCGAGGATATACATATATTATTAATTGTAAATTTAAAATGTGTATGGAGAAATAAATAAATTCACAAGAAATAATCGTTAAGCGACCAATCGACGAAATTCATTCGACTAAATGCAGTTGACGTGCGATCTATCAGATAAACGTGCAGTAAAACAATGTATGATTGATGTTTGAATGGTGATAAAAGGAAAGAATGCCAGGCTGAGATAACCATTGTCAATAAAATTAGGTAAGGTTTGTTGAGAAGTTTGGGTATGTGAATCGAAGGAGTGAAGACAGAACAGCAAAATAAATGTAATAAAATAAAAGAAAACTTGGCACGATCAAGTATTTTATATACTTCAAAACTATCAAGTCAAGAGTTGGAATAATTAGCGGGTTTGTAATATATGAGTTGCATGAATATGGAAAAGGCGAAGATTGGTATGGTGTTCTTTTCTCTTCGCCTACACCTGCGGTGAAGCGGCGTGTTTGGTAGTTTAGTTTAATTTTTTTTTTAATTGTGTGTCCAAATAGCTACTTAGATAATCTAGATTATCTCTAATATCCGAGTTATTTTGTGGAACAAGTATTTGGACACGGTCAAAATGTTGTAAATAAATTATTAGGTCAAATTATAAGCTAAAAAATAAAAAAAGGTATTTTCTAGCGTTTCTTGAGTGTGTGAATATAATCCAGGATTCGGACCTTACATACAAATATAAAGTTTATGTTTAATAAAAAAAACTTCTCTCATCTCATCGTAGATGTCTCCAGAGAAACTCTAGTTTCTTTAAACAGTTCGTTTCGAGAATTAGAAGATCCAAGAATTTGAGTGGTGTGTTGTCAATCAATCAGGAGTACAATTATTTAATGTTACAGTGTGTGAAGTGATCACTAAAACCAGCCTATGACGGTCATGAGCCCCGTAAATGCCCAGACTTCTTAATTCTTATTTATCTTTGTTGATATGTCAAAAATATTATAAAAGAAATTGACCAAAATAAATCATATTTACGTTGATGTGAACAAACGTACCGTTTGTTTTTAACTGCTTATAAATTTTTAAATGAATTTTGGTAGCATCAATTGCAATGCCACTAAAGAATGCTGAGTAAAACGTATTTTGAAATATATATTCCAATATCATTTAATGCTGCGTTATTTCTTCAACACCGCATTGGGGCTTAATGCAGGACCCAGACTACTTTCCTTTCATTAGCGTGGCAATTGAATGGACCATAACAAATCTCGACAACTTATCGAACAATTGCCTTCCTGATTGCAAAACCAGATCCTTTTAAGCTTTCTCCACCCTCAAACTCCCAATCAGATAACCACAGGAACATATCCTTCCAAACCAATGCGAATTCGCTCGGCAACAGTGAGTTTGGCTTTAACAAACACCATAAATAAAATCGAAAACCACTTGAGAGTCGAAGGTTAAGGATCGAATTTCATCTTGATCCGGAATTCGAAGTCATGAATATAATTTCTACTTGTTCCACTTACGTTTTTATTATATTCTCTTTTCTCGTTTTCTTTTCAATTGAGTACTTTAAAAGACTTTTATATGGTTTCATTCATTAAATAAGTGTACCGTTTACCTTTTATATCTTCCATTTCACTGAACTCATCAATTGCCTTGGAATTTCTATAAAATATATTAATTTCTAATTTTACATATATCACTTTTACTGCCAAATTAAGGTCGAAACACTTGATAAATATAATTTGCATTTGAAGCACCAACTTTATGATATGTCCTATCTACTCGTATATAAATAAAAATTAAAATGTATGTTTTCTCAAAATCTCAAATCTAAAGTTAACCACCAATGCTTTTGAAATTTCGACACAACGTTGCGTTCAAATACGCAAGACTTTTTGTATCATAATCATTAGCAAGAACGTTTAAAACTATAATAAATTTTTCATATAAAAAATAATCGTATCATTTGATATTTTTAACATAGAAACATACTCACACTTATCAATATAACATGAAATAGAATCCATTTTTTACGCTTATAGCTAGTAATCTTTATACAAAGATGCTTATATTTCTGTTCAATTGTGAATATTCATTATTTCATTTCTTTACGAATTACAAGATGTATTCAAGCGCCTCCTAGACATATGAAAAATATTTCGGGAAGAATATAACATACATTTCATGTAGGTTTCTGCTACTAAAAAAACACTCATTTCAAACATAGATAGTGCCAAAGAAGTAGCATGTATGTATAAGATATTTTCAATTGAAGCATAAGTATAGCTTCCGAAATTTGAGTAATGTGGTTGTCAATCATGGGCAGTATATTTTAATTTTTTACTTAAACCAATGTATGACACCCCTACACAGTTCCGGATTTCCGTATTCTTTTCCGTCTATTTTAAGATATAAAAAAATCCTCATATTTTTTTTTATTTTTAGCATTATTTTCTTTATGGTACGGTAATATAAATAGTGTCTATAGTTAACCTGATGAGGTAAAGGTTATTCTGAATCCGGCGGTCGTAAAGAAGAGTTTTTAAGAGATATAATACGATGTGAACGATAAAAAAATTAATTTAAAAACGTAAATTTACAATGATACCATTTTGATATTATATATATATGGTTTGTTACGTTGTTTTTTTTCAGCTTTCACGGTGTTCATATTTTATTTATCAACTGTCAAAACACTACGACATCGGTGTCTGAATTGACCAACAATCGCCATTCTTATCGTGACGAAAAATCTAATGTTACGTCGTGCGTTGGCGTGCTTTGTGTTCACGTGTGACGTGAGCCACACACGGTCCAGCAATTTGTTCCCCCATTGTGGTGGTACGTGCTAATTGGCAATGGTTAATAATAATTAATTAGGTTAGTCTTTCTTATTTGTAATTTTAACCGAGTCCAATTTGTGACCCTCATTAATTGCGACTATTAAGTGCTAAAGGAAAATTGAATTCATTAAAGGTATGAAATTGTTTCTGGAAATCGAAAAAGTAACCGCATTCGGAAAAATGTGTGTTTATAAATATAGGTTGTATGAATCGAGTGAGTGAAGAAAGGATTGTATTGAAAAATAACTTTTTATTCGAAATAAATATATGATTTTGAAAAGAAGAGAGTTATTTAAAGATAAGGTGTTATAAAAATATTTTTCAACATACATATGTTGTAAAATATGCTAAAAAAAACCTAATTCCAATATATAATCTATAATATAGATAAGCATTATCGATAAAATTAAAAAGGTGTGTTGAGATGGTTTAGATATGTGGAACGAATGAGAAAAGAAATAATGGTAAAAAAATATATGCGGCAAGTGTGGTTGGTAATAGAAGCAGAGGAAGACCGAGGAAACTTGGAAAGATCAAGTATTTTCAATAATTGAAAGTGGTCAGGTCAGGAGTCAGAATAGTCGGCGTGTACGTATGAGATAACATTTTAATGTGGAAGAGGCAAAGATTGTGTGCAATCACAGGTTAGTATGGCGTTCTATTATCTCGCCCTTTCCCTGCGGAGAAGCAGCGTGATGTTAGTTAGTCATATAAATGTAAAAAAAATATCATTTCACTTTTTTACAGGTGGGTTAGATTTAAGTTTTATAGGTCTTTACTACCTAAATATTTTTTTTCAAAGGAATGGATATGCTTTATTTTCAATATTCATGATTTTTCAGCACTATTAAAAGCCTTTTTTTTAAAGAATATCGACACATTTTGTAGGTAGTTGCTACACCACTGTTAATAACAATAATAATATGTCTCCACGTATCGGGACGAATCTAACCCTATACTTAGGTACATACATTATGTTTATCATGTGTTAAATTCCTGAATTTAGAAATATTATACATTTAACCTTTATAAAGAAAAATTTTATTTAGACACCAGACTATTAACTTGAAAATAGTGGTGTATCCCGTAGGATATTTCATAATAATTAAGTTATTAATTTTTTTAACTATTTTCATAGAAAACGTTCTGGTCTGTTAAAGGTACGGCGGTCTGCGGCGTGGGTAAAAGGATTCACTACAAGACCTTTACTAAATTTACAAATGGGTTCCGTATATAATAAATACAGAGCTATTCAATACAAAATCAACACTTAATATTTTTATTTCATTTGTATGAGATTGAACAGAATTAAATATGGTTATCAAGTCTACCACAATACTTATTATTTGTCAAAAACTCCACATTTTTTTGATAATATAATGTAATATTATAAGAGTAATTTAACAATTAAGGGCCGTTTGTAGTTATTTGAATTAAATGAGTGACTAAATTTCACATTTATATAATTTGTAATAATGTACATAATTTGTTCCATTATTTAGCATATACCGAACTCAATATCGCTCACTCCTTTCAACAACGTCATTTATCAAAAATCGTCAATTTTTAGTTGTGCATGTTTTCGGAATGCCCAAAAAATATACTATATCCCAGCAAAAGTGGCATATTTCTAACTTAATATTTACTCAATAAGGGGCAAAAAGTGTTGTTTTTGCATTTTTAAGAAATGGTATTGTTTTATTATTTTTTTATATATAGTAAATATTTTTCAAATTGTGAATAAACATTCAGTTATTACCTAAAAAGTTCTGTTGCACAGTAAAAAGTTCAAAAAGCGGCCTGATATTTATTTGTTTTACATTTCATTATATGTTAAAACTATAAAAACGATCTCCTGAAAATTTACTTTTTTTATATTTGACGTTGTTAAAAGGACTGAACGATATTGAGTTCGGTAAATGCTAAATGAAGGACCAAATTATGTACATTATTACAAATTATATTAAATGTGTAATTAAGTAACTTACTTTGTGCTAATAACTTTAAAGGCCCTTAATGTTAAATTACTCTTACAATATTACATTATGTTATAAAAAAACCTGGAGTGTTTAATTATTCATTTTTAAATAGTATTAATTTCACACGTCAAATGTTTTCAACAAATAAAATATTAAGTACTTGAATCATTTATTATTTTATTTTTCAACCAATTTGTATTAAATTATAATATTGGCCCAAATTACATATACTTTCAGACCACACTGTTGTTTCAGTATCTTCTTTGTTAAATCTTTGTGCATTTTGGTTTCTTGGAATCGAGGTAAGAAATTGTTTTGGAAATGAAATAAAAACATACCATCTGTTATATAATTTTTACATCGCTGGACTGCTTACGTCAGACAAACGTCATCTCATCATCTCTGATCTGAATAATCTGCACAATGCGTTTTTCAAGCGTCTACCTACCTTTGGTATCTACCCGTTTTATGACTTATAAAACATAACTCTAATTTATTTTTATTTTTATTTTCATGCGTTATATCTCTGTATTTTTATCTTTATTATCATCTTTTAATTATTATCATTATTATCGTTTCATTATCATCTTTTTATTTCAATCATCATCTCAAATTTCACATTATCAGGAGCTGGTCTAAACTAATACTTAGTACCTACTACAGCAGAACGAATTTTTCAAGTTTTCAGCCAGGACATAAGTTTTTTTTTAAGGGGTAACCCGAAAAGCGTCTTTTTTATTTGCTTGTCTGCAGGTAGGGTAGTAAGAATAGGGTAAGTAAATGTGAAAAATACATCACAAACACCCAAACCAATTGAAAATAAATATATCTTGAATTAATTTTGCAATTGGTGGGAATCGAGCCCGCGACGCCAGTTTCGCAGGTCTACCCAACTACTAGCCTGTCTTTAAATCGTCTTCCTATTCTGAGTTCACTTTCGACTTGGCGTTCTATATAACATTTTCTAAACCGCCTATTTTATTTGCATTTAAGAACGAAAATAATTATGAATAAGCTTTTAATGAATGGATAATAGAAGTGGGTAGATCTGAAATAGATCGCTTCATTCGGCCGCGTCGTATTTAATTGCACGTCACAGTGTTTTTTTTATATAGATATATAAATAAGAATTGTAAAATGTGCCCTAGGCACGGAAAAACTCGATAAAAGCACTTTATCGTAATTTGTAATTATGCATATGATGAAATATTAATAAATAAATAAATTTAGTTATCGAGAAGTAAACTATGGCGTCGTTAATGTTCGTTTCGACGCTTATATTATAAACAGTGAGCAAATTAAGGCTCGAGTTATTTTTCCGTTGAGCCAAAAATGTTCGAAGATGGATAGGACGTTGAAAAGGCGTATAATATAGCATTAAGGCCTTACTCGCAACAATATAATTCAGTTACCGTCCAGCGCTGAGAGCCCGACGTCAGTTCACGCCCATTTTTTTTTTTGGATATAAAATTGTATTTTTGTTTGTTTTTAAGAATTAATAGTACAAACATACATATTTTTATAAATATTTTTCCAACTCCTTTCCTTTCAATAACTCTTTTCTTTTCAAAAGCTTATATTTATATAATAAAATTGATTAGTTGTTATTTTATTATATAAAAAGCAGTTCCATCAAGAAATGTCAGTACAAAACATAAAACTTATATTTTTTTCTAAAAAAAAATTTTTTCAATGCAAAAACGGTGTTTAAAAAAATCGATTACGTAAAATGTCACCTGGATTTAGAAATTAATAAGTAACGAATACTGAGCCTTAAGAAAAATGAACATCTTATTTAAAAATACAAAATTTTCTTCAAAGAAATATGGTAAATGTCAAAGGACCAAATTTCATAAATATTTCAACATACTCGTATAAAAATCCAAATAAACGTATTGGAGCAAGATTCACTTAAATTTGAAGTATGTCATATCACGGCAGTACAAGCGTGCAATATAAAGTGAGACAGTTTTATCGCCGAAAATTATTCCTGATACAGTCTGAATTTACGATTTGATCTCTGGAACCGGTCCTGGTTTCCAGAAAGTGGAGATAGCGAGGAAGTGAGCCGATTCCAGGAAAGCATCCCGTGTTTTGTTATAATAAACCTACTCCGTACGCCCGATACCCTTGCGGTGGACAATACATACGAGACCCACAAACGGAATCGAATATTATCTACCTTCTGTCGCATTCTGGGCTCCTGATCACAAATTTATAATCCGTTTAATTATTATCATTGTTATTACTATAAAATTCCTCACTTATCTACGCTCAATAATGCACATAATGCTGCTGCACTGTCTTGATTTTAATAACATGAAGAAGAAACAAAAAATGTAACGACGAAGAAAAAAAACAGTTTTATACATCGGATGCTTAAATTTTAAAAATAATAATATGCTGTCTTATATATTAAATATTAAAATCAGTGTAAGATTTTAAAGTTAAATGTATAAATTAAAATAGAGTTTTACAAATCTATAAATAAAATGTCCGCCTCCATAGTGTAATAATGGTCAGCACGCTCGGCTACCATTCTAGAGGTCCCGGGTTCGATTCCTTGGGGGGTCAAATAAATATAAGTGATTTTTTCACTCTAATATTTACTCAAAATCACCCTAGAATGGTACCTGAAGCGGAGGGCTGATCAACTTTCCTTCATGTGTTAATGATCAAGATAACACTGCGTTTATATGCAGTGCCCTATGCACCACTGGGGTGCGGATAAGGGTTTGAAGAAGAAATAAAATGTTGACCCAGCTCCAAGTCTAAACTAATTTACTATACTACACAGTTAAATTACCAAGAAAATTAACTATATTTTCTTAAGATTTAATGCCTTTTTAATACTGATCAACACTAGTTTCAGAATAACACATAAGGGTAGATAAGTAAAAGGATGATTCGATTATATTTATTTTGTTAATTTGTTTCCACTTTACAAACAACAAAAGAAAATTGTCATATGTGTGGTCCTCCTTAACATACTGTTTCCGATAGCTGGTTCAATTCCTAAAAGAACATTTGATAACATAATAAAACAAATTAAGTATTTTGTACTCAATGCGTTTTATTATTATATATATATATATATATATATATATATATGTATACACATCCTATCAAAAAACATATTATCAATACTTAACAGCTATTAAATCATGAGGTAGATACATGTTTAGTCAATGGAATGAATATATTTTCAATTAAATTCAATAATATCAATGATATATTTTAAACCAAATTAAATATTTTATTTATATCGATTTATCTTTATTACATAAATCTACATAAATTCATAAATCTACATAAAATAAAGGTACACAAATCTAGGTTCAAATTTTATTAAACAAATAAATAGAAAAACACCAAATATTTGTAATATTAATTTAATAATTAGTCCAGTAGTAACAATTACTAAAATATTTTCAGGTAAATACCACTAAAACGGTGGTATTTACTGAGCAAAAATTAAAAATTAAAAGATATTATCGCAAAGTGACTGCCGAATCCATTAAAAAAATATTTTGAAATTAAGTCTTTCTTGGTATATTATGTATGTATATTTATGTATTGTATGTATATGTACATATTGAAATTATATCAATTCAATTGTCATTAAAACATTGTAAGTCCCCCTACAATTAAAGAATAATGTATATATATATATATATATATATATATATATATATATATATATATATATATATATATATACATATTACTTTATAAAAAAAATGATGAGAAACAATAACTATCTTGTGATTAATGTAATAAAGGCTACAGATAAAACTTTATTTTTCTTAATCCAGAATGACAAATGGATTCATTATTACTGTTAAATTAACGGGGCATAGCCGTTGAATGGTGTAATGGATTTGTTTTATAAGGTTCATTCATTACATTTATTGGTATCATGCGGTGTTGTTACTCACAAAGGGTTAAATCACAGTTCACGTTGGTACTGCTAATTAAAATCTTATAACAAAAGATAAAATATGCAATACTACACTACCTACAATCGCTATCTATAATCGCGTGCCAAACTCTGAACATTCGTTCTACGCATTTTTTCTTTTTTTATTATAATTGATTTATCAAAATCAATACATAGACAGTAAATTATAAAGAATGTATCCACACCTTATTTTCATTTTTTATTTTAATAATTTCAAAGCTTATCTACTTAACACGCATTTTCGGTATAGTTTATATTAAAATTATTTCTTCTTATTTATTGATTTGGCGTTTAATTCTTAGAACTCCATTTCAATTTATGTATTTTAAATCAAACACAATTTTTTTGAGTCTACTCAGTTGTATTTTATATTAAAAAACACATAAAAATTAAAATTGTTAAAACTGTCACTTAGACTTGTATTAGGACATTAGGACCATTTAATCCATCTTTGCACACAATCTTCGCCTCTTCTACACTTAAACGTGTTCTCATAGATACACGCCAATTATTTTGCCTTCTGACCTGACCACTTTAAAGTTATTGAATCATGCTCTCGTCATCCTCTGCTTTTATTACCAACCACATTCGTCTAAAAAAATTGTTTGTTTTTAAGTTCTGGCCTGTATTTTTTAGGCGTATCCTCCTTCCTGTTAAATATATTATTTAATATCATACCCTTTTTTTGAATCTCTGAGTCTTTTTTAATAGTTTTATAACATAAATGTGGAATTGTTTAATTGGCTTTTTTTTTAACGTAACTATTTTTTGTTAATGGAATGTAATGTTTATTATAGTTAATGTAACTATTGTTTATTTTATAATATTTTTATATGTAAGCTGTACAGTTCCCAAATAAATAAAATAAAAATAAAATAAATAAAATAAAATACCACCCGCAAGTGTTGCCATCTCATGCGATCTCTTCTTCGTCTAGGCGCTGTGGCATTTCTGCATGCTTTCACAGACTCGTGTGCATTAATATATAATAAAAATATGTAAGCGATTCCAACAATCGCAGATGGTATCGAAATACCATGCACTTTTCTGTGCTTCATCTCAGGTGTCCCGGCACGTGTCCTTTGTGCAGTAAAATGCGAGCCTGGATACCGAACGCCTGGGATTGTGTGGTATGTACGGCATGAGTGGTGCGGGGAATGCGATACGATAGTATGACGAGACTCGCCTGTGACTGTTACAATTAGCGTCCCAGCATGCACGCTGGGACGCGGATGCTGAGGAGAAATGTGCAATAATGCACAATGTGCCAGTACGTACCCGCGGTCATAAGGCAAACCGGGCAAATTCAAAAACAAATTTTATTATACAAATTTATATTTGAGTAAACAGTTTATTTGGTGCAACAATGACGTAATTACTCTTTTTTTAAACAAGTTAAATATGTCAAAATGTGCGAAAAGACTATTTACATTTATATTTACGGGAGAAACATCGACTGAATTGATTTTGGGGTGAAATGCTGCGAGATGGCGCGAGTGTTATTGTGGTAAAATGGCGCCATTTCTGTTGCTGCAACATCTGAATGGTATCTGTAATATTTCGAAATATATGTAATATTTTTTGGAATTGTTGAATTGGCTTTGGTATTATTAATGTAACTATTTTTGTAAATGTAATATAATGTTTATCATTGTTAATGTAAAAAAAAAATACAAAATATTTTTAATGTAAAGTTGTACAATTCCCGAACAAATAAAATAAAATAAAAATAAAGTGTAATTACGCCATTGTTGCACCAAATGAGCGATATGTCTTCTTCTTACCAACTTACCGTCTTTGTAGACTGTTGGGGTCAGCACTCCTCGTCCTCAGGTTGTAGGTCTTTTTACTTTTCGAACCCTTTCCTTGGACGAACTTGTTTTCTCTGCTTCACTTCGCTTACCCCTAGAATCCCGCAAGCTGGTCCTGACACGTCAGTCTCTGGATCATCGAGAGAAGAATCACCCTCGCTGCCAGACAGGGTAGTGTATCTTAGTGTTTGTTTTTCTATGGAGCTTTGGTTTATTTGACTATAAAGTTTTTATCCACCGACGGTCGTCAGACGTGGAACCAGTGTGTCCCAGCTGTATGCACTTACGTTATATCTTTTAGCATCCTTAAATAGATTTTTAATCTCATATACTTTCACTTACTTGAACTGAAATAAAATCAGTCACATTTTAGAAAATTAAATCCCTTTATTTTTTTATCGCAATTCTTTATTCGACGACTTTTGCAATATTATTTTAAAACAGTAAAAGCGATCTAACCCAATTTTCTTTGTTGCCTTACACTCGTATGTGTTCCGGTACAAGTGCAATATATTTTACTATCCACATAAATGTGATTTATACTTACATATTAATTCACTGCACGGAAACACGCACGAATTTCACATATCAACCGAAATATTATTTTATGTCAACCAAACTATACCAATATTTCCTGCAATTTAAAATATCACTTAGGTAGTGTAAGAAAATTATTTATGAAAATCATTAACTTACTAAAAAAAAGTTCAATACATTTTTTTTTGACATTCCTTCAGTAAATTCTATTTTTTTCATACTTAATTATAATACGTTTTGGTGTTGGCATTTTCACTTAATTATTCAGATATTCCACTCATTTACAGACATCTTTAGACCGGTAATCAATGTCCATATTGTACTATGCTTATAATTTGACCAGTTATTTTATATTTTATTTTTTACGCTCATAAATTTGGCCAATATTTTAGGTGTTACAAATCCTTTTCCATAAAGTTATATTTTATATTTTTCATTAAACGACAGAATATCTTTCTTCATCTTTGTTGAGATATCGTAATGAAAAATAACTCCCTGGAGAAACCCAGATTTGTGAACACGGATTTGGACACACCTAAAATGTGAAAAATATAGTTGCCTGAAACATATAAGAACATGCATAACATGCAGTTTCGATAACAATCATTCCGCCGATGTACCGACCGCTTCTATAAAAAAATTTCAATGAAAATTAAAAGAAGTACACAAATTATATACTAGCGTGTACTACTTTGGTTTCGCGTGTGCAAATAAACATAAATTGGCGTTTTATAATTAATAGTTCGATTATAAGTTCGGTTATAAGTTCGATTACGTTTTTACGATAAGTTTTTTACATATCTCGTTTTAATTTCGCAATCATGAAAGCGCGCCCAACGTACCCTCGTAATAAAATAGCTTAACAACTGGGATGTATAGATTCGTAACTATCTGCTATTATTAATACAGAATCATCCCGCCCACGCGATCAGTGGTGAGATCCATCTCAGCAACCTTCCTATACTCACCGCCTACTTCTTCCTGCGCACCATATACATGCGACGACAGAGATATTAACAAAGTAATGTCACCATTAAAATTTACCCACCTTGACATGTTTTACTCCAATCTTTCTAACTTTAAAGTAAAATTATTCGAAATTTTAGAAACTGAAAAGGGTAATTCTATTCCCAGTCCTGTCCTATCACTGTCATCTCCTTTTCCCTTTATCCCATTCTTATCTCATATCTCTTGCTATATATAGATTTTTTCTCTCTTACTTTTCCTATGTATAAATGTGAAAAACTGTGATTGTTATTCTTGATTTTTTTGTATTCTGATTTTTCATGTATTGAAACTGTTGTTTTTTCCTTCTAATATTTTTTTTTTTAAATAATATAAAATAAAACACTGTTTACAACATTTTGAGTGTCCTAATATTTGTTCACAAATCTATATATCTCCACTTGGGAGTGTTTTTCATATTTTTGACATCTCAACATAGATGAAGAAGAATATGGGAATCTGGGTATTTACTACCCAAATACCTAGATTCCCATATTCTTCTTCATCTATGTTGAGATGTCAAAGAAGGTATTTACCTGCGAGTGTTTCTGCCTAGAATTTTCACTCATGAATTCCACGAAATTATAGTAACTTTAAACATAAAGAGTAAATCCACTCACGAGTAGGCATAGGCTATGAAACTTATAAATCTGAACCCTGAGTAGGGACATAATAAACTGTGTTGCATAAGCCGTAGCTATATTTCAGAGTCACATGGACGTTAGGTAATTTAAAAAAAGGGTATTTACTACACTTTACATACGTGTAACATTCACCAATTCTATCCATGATTGGCAACCCAGTGTCTTGCACAGAGAATTAATTACGGTAAGCAGTGGAGATAGGGAGTAAAGAAAGCTAGATATTACTTACTATGGTAGACAGTAGAGGTCGGTAGTAAGGTAAGCTTAGTAAGGAAGAGTAGGTACTGGTTGCATTTTTATATGTCACGCGGGTAAGTTAGGATAGGCATTGCTTTTCTGCCTGTATGGAAGGCACGCCCCTGTGACAACCACAGTAATCAAAATTTTGAACTCATTTTCTGGGCATTCTGAAAACATGCACAACTGAAAAATTTTGATTTTTGATTTATGACGTTCTTGAACGTTCCCTATGAAGGAGAGTGGCATGACTTACGTGTCGACCATGTATCTGTGCAGGGCTATCCGTTGATAGTGCACTCCGTACATAACATAATATTGTATGTAGTTAGCAGCAAGGAGCTGTTCTCTGCGCTTTGTTATACCGCCTTGTGGCGCCTACCGTCCCCGCCCACAGCGCTACAAATAACATTATGCGGTACAGGGCGCCGCAAAACTTTTGTTACACATTCCCTTTTTGTTATCTTTATAAGGAAGTCCCCTTATCCCGTTACCCGAATTTTATGGTGACTGCTAAGACGCCAGATGAACATCTTTTGTTGTTATATCAGCAAAATACAATGGATTGTTTTAACGTGACTAATATTTTAACAGTAAGATGAACTCATTTTGGACTTTGAGAATGTTAAAAAAACTCATTCGGCCAACCGCCGAAGACGTAACATGTCTCTCTACGCCCGATTTTCTTAAAGAATGTACATATATTGGATATTTTTTTTAGAAAAATATCCAATATCCATTCTGTATTCTATATTTCACTCACTCCTTTCAAAAACGTCATAAATCAAAAAACTTGATTTTTCAGGAGAACGTTTTTAAAGTTCAAATATAAAATACAATGTATTAAAAATAAATATCAAGCCACTTATTTAACTTTTTACTGTGCAACAGATCTTTTTAGGTAAAACCTGAATATTTTTTCTCCATTTGAAAGATATTTAGTATATTTAAAAAAATAATTAAACAATACCTTTTCTTCAAAATGCAAAAATAACACTTTCTGCCCTGTAGCGGGTAAATATTAAGTTAAAAATATGCCGCTTTTGCTGGGATATAGTACATTTTCTGGGCATTACGAAAACATGCACAACTCAAAATTGACGATTTTTGATTTATGACTTTCTTGAAAGGAGTGAGCGATATGTATGGATATTAATACAATATATCCAATATATTAATAAACATATAAGTACAGAAAGAAATATTTTTTTATAAATATTTTATTGACTCTTTACCTTTCAATAACTCTTTTCTTTTATAAACCGTGTGATTATTCCGAAGAAAAACTTTTTTTTTTCAATATAAAAACGGTGTTTTAAGGAAAAAATCAATTACGTAAAATGTTAACTGGGTTTAGAAAAAAAAGTTACGACTTATACTGGGCCTTAACAACAACAGAATGTAACACGGTATTTGTATCCAGATTTGTGAACAAGCATTTGGACACACACAAAATGTTGTTAATAAAATAAATGGCCAAATTATAAGCTTTACAAACATTATAAATCATGTTTTCAGGCTTATTCCAGTATGTAAGAATAATCCGGGGTTCAGATCTTGCATACCTACAAATAAAAGGGTCTGTGCTTAATAAAAGCTTTCTCAATCCAACATAGATAGCTGTTGTGATCTCATATGTCATGAGATTGAGCAATATATCTAGGATTCCTGAAAATTTGAGAAGTGTAGTAGAATGATAAATGTTGAACGCGTATAAAGTGATCAGTTAACCAGACTATGACTGATCCAAAGCCTTGTAAATACCCAGACTTATATGATCTTCTTCATCTTTGTTGAGATCTCAAACGTTGTGTATGATGAAATAGAAATATGGTCGATAAAAGAAATTTAAATAAATAATTAATACGACTTTTAAAAAAGTTATCGGATTTTGGTTGTACATAAATACCTAAATAAAGTACCTTTTTAAAGCGTCCTGTATGATAATCGTAAATTTGTAATAATCTTACATTGTAGTCACCTTGTATGTATACTAACTACAATTCATTTAATCCCTCGTGTAGTTTATAAGGGATTGGCAGTACATTAGATGTTTTATGTTTCGTATTATAATAAATGAAGCATTTTCAGCTCTACAGGAAAAACTCGTATTCGCCAGCTAATAGCGTAAATAATTTCATTCCGTCCGTATCGTTAAGTGCACTTTCTGTTATTAAAGGTACTTTTAAAAATGTATTTGGTGTATAAAACTTTCATTCTTCTTCTTCCTGGCTCCATCCCAACTTATCTTTGTAGTCTGTTGGAGTCAGCTCTCCTCGTCCTCAGGTTGTAGGTCCTTCTACCATGGACAACGTCACCTAGGCCATGCCTTCGAATCATGTTATCTTTCTGTAGCAACCATGAACTTTTTGGCCTTCTTCTAGATGTCTTTCGAGGAAGATCCACGACGATTGCCTGGTTCATAATATGTTCAGGTTCTCTGCGTCCTATGTGCCCATACCATCTCAATTGCCTTTCCTCTACCTTACTACTGACGTCAGTTACAGCCAGGCATGAATGCGTGAACTCTTTATTTTATCTCTAAGGAACATCCAGATGACCATAAATTATATAATATTCATTTACGTATAGTTATCTAATCCTATCCGCTTCAAATAGTGCATAGGGCACTGCATCGTATAGGAACATCGTTAACTTGATTGTAAAATACGTTTATTCATTATTATTAATCAGTTATTCAATCATTTATTATGATAATTTACTGGTATTTTATTTATTGTTTCGGCATTAACTTTGTGGTAAGACATGTTACAATGATTAAAGAAAACACTTCATAATTTGGCCTTTATATAGAACAAGGTGTAATAATTATTACACATTGTTCCATATAAAGGCCAAATTATGAATTATCTTGAAAATTTAGAAAAACAAAAAAACCTGAATTCTAATAATAATTTATTAATAATATATTGTTTCAAAATTCTTCGCCATTGCTTTCCATTTTTCCTTTGTTTTCAAACTCCGTTCCTTGACTAACCCCTTCCCCTTACTTTCCCCTCTCCTTATTTATGGAACAATTTTATATTTTACATTTTAGTTTTTATACAAACCTGAATGATGGAAGTTTAACTTCTGAAACATGTAGTCTATAATAAAACTCAAGTGGTAAAAAACGAAGTGTTTTCTTTAATCATTATAATTTACTGGTATTTAAGATTGAGATGTTTTTATTAAATATTCATTTCTATTTATTTATTTACGTAATATTATATGAAATTATATATAAACTGCTGATTCTGCCTATATAGGGCCTTGCTAAGCCAGAAATAAATTATTTATGCAGATATACCCGTGTATCACACACATGATCGTACATACAGTTCTCTTATATTCATAAAATTTAAAAATAAATTACTTTCTCGATTATAATTGATTGTCAAAAGATTTCATAAAGGTTAAGCCCAGTGAAGATATCAACATTTAATTATTTGTTGATGTTCTTACTCACACATACTGCACATATGTATATTCAGGATATCTACAGTTAATTTTAATCGAATATGAAAGGTTAACGAGGTTTATCGGGTAGTAAGTTCACATGTAAACTCGGAATAAAATGTGTCGGTAAGAAACTTGAAAGTTGATAATAACTTCAATTAAATTTGAAAGGAAAGAAATGAAAACCCTGTGTTCGATAAATAAAAAAAATGTTTGATGGTAAAATTGAATTAATTAATAATAGAAGTTTTATTAATATCGAATTTAAAATTCTCAAAAAAAGTTGATAATATTATATGCAGCGACAACTGATTGACTAACTTACAATTTTAATGCTTCTCCACAGGCATAGGCAGAGAGAACGCCAGACCAATCTGTCTTCGCAAACAATATTCGCCTCTTCCACATTCATGCATCTCCTCATACATACTCGCCGATCATTCCGACTCCTGAACGAACTGACTACTTTCGAGTATTTGAAAGACTTGATCAAGCCAATTTTGCTATTTCGCTATTCGAACATCTGACGTCAGGTCACACCCATTATTTTAGAATAAGCATTGGGTTTTTTTTTAGGATATACTGAAAAAATATTTACCTTTCAATAACTCTTCTTTTCAGAACTACATATTTATATCGAAGAAAAACTGTTTTCAACAAAAAAACGGTGTTTAAAGAAAATAATCCAATTGGTACGTCAAATGTTATCTGAGTTTCAAAAAAAAATAAGTTGAGATTTATTTATTTAAGTCAATATTTTGCTTAAAAATACTGAAATTGAATCACGTGTGTGGTAATCAAACGCGTCAACCACTATATCAAGAAGGCGGACACTTAACACCTGATGATTAAACCACTGTCACTAACCTGTCAAAAAAAACCTTTTAATAACTTTCTAATTAACAAAATAAAAAACAAATAAATGTGAGTTGAAATTTTTGGCAGTGCGTTTTTAATTACTTCCCGATTTGATTCATCATTAAAATAATATTGATTGATATCCAAAATGATATTCTAATCAATTTAAATTATACAACTCGAAAATGATATAAAAATTTTAATAACAGGTGACCACTAGTGAAGCTCTTTTCGTCGACAAATTGATAATAAATTGAAACATGAACACCTCCTCGATAATTATATTTAATCCATACAAGCGGTATTATTTATTTTTATTACATATCAACTATGAATGTCTATAATATAGAGACTAATTATATGAAAGCGATTTCTTTCAGACAACCTTTTATAAACACATACTCGTATAATCATGACGATTAATTGAAAACAAAAAAAAGAGAAAATTTGTAAAAGTAGAAACCGATCTATTCTAATCATACTTTGGTACGTCCGTATTTCATACATATGTTTAACTTCAGTAATTCTTTACAACATATTGAGTATGGTTTTGGTCTAGTGTAGACCTGATGATGGAATGATTATTCTGAAACCGGTAGATATTAAGCAATTTTTTTTAAATTCTGGTACCTATTACAAAAAGTGAACGATAAATGATACGGAGAGTATAACATTTTGAGTGTGTCCAAATACTTGTTCGTAAATCTGGATTATTTCAGATTATATGAGTTATTTTTCAAATTATATAATAAATAAACTGAAAAATAACTCCTTTAATTAGAGAACAAGTAGTATTTGGACACATTCAAATTGTTGTAAATAAATTTTCTGGTCAAAGTATAAGCAAAATGTTGTAAATAAATTTTCTGGTCAAATTATAAGCTAAAAAAATAAAAAAAAGAGAATGATATTTTCTGGCGTTTCTCATGTTTGTGATTATAATCCAGGATTCGGACCTCACATACTAATAAAAAGAGTTTATATCGAATACACATCACGCGCTGGCGCGTGATGTGTATTCAATATAAACTCTTTAAACACTCTGTGTTTGATAATGTCTTTATAAAACGAAACGCGTTACATATTTTATATGTAAATAAAGTAGAATTCAATCCATTAACCGTGTTTAATTTTGGATATATTACCCAACAATGTAAAGAAATGTATTTTTTTAAATATGCATCTCTTCTGTGTTATTATTGTATTTTTTTTATAATTAGTTTTAGAAAATATTGACCGCTAGCAGCAACACGCGCCTAACCTATTTCACCTCAACTAACTAACCTTTGACAACATAAAAATAATTATATCAACGTTTATCTCGCACTCAGGGTGTTGCAAGTACATAAGTGGAGTCAAACGGTCTTCTCTTCGGTTCTGAAACCCGATTCACTAATAACACTTTAACACCTTCACAACCGATCACCATATATCAAAGGTTTAAGCAGTTACGATGAAGGGTTAATATTATCCACAGTGCGCTCGTGATATAATGCCTTCGGTCGATAATATTTGTTGCCGCTATCCGAGAGATATGCAGTTGATATAATGAGAGGGTTGTTCGTGATTTAAGGCCGATAGTTGGCCAGGTGTATTAATGATAGTAGAATAGTAACTAATACTTTATCTTTACAATGGTATTTTATGATTTTGATAAAAGTGATGTTATTACAACCAATTAAATAACCATTATAAACAATCAACGAACTGTATCTTTGGAAATAAAAATCTGTTATTGTGTATAAATAAATATAAATATATATATATATATATATATATATATATATATATATATATATATATATATATATATATATATGTATATATATATATATATATATATATATATATATATATATATATATATATATATATATATACATATATATATATATATATATGTATATATATATATATATATATATATATATATATATATATATATATATATATATATATATATATATATATATATATATATATATATATATATATATATATATATATATATATATATATATATATATATATATATATATATATATATATATATATATATATATATATATATATATATATATATATATTAATATATATATATATAAATATATATATATATATATATCCATACAATCCATACTAAAATTGTCATAATATTCATTTATCTACAATATCAATCGCTAATTTTAATAAAGTTGAGCGCTAGGAGAAAGCTTCTTGATCTGATTAACTTATAAAAAATTTAAAACAATATTTTAGACTGTCCCTTGTTATTACAAATAATGAAAATTTAAGCCCTAACCAGAAACACGAGAAACCGTTAAATATTTTACTCTATATAATATGTATTATAACAACTTAACAACTACCATTACATTTGACAGATGAAAATACATATTTTTTTGGAAAACAGATTTTTACCTCAATGGTAGCGCCATCTGTTTAATAGAACCGCAACGCACGTTACACTAAACCCTGCTCCATTACACCATTCACTCTGTTCCCAGCATTCACTCTCCTTTCTGTATCTTTATCAATATTTCCATCCCTAGAAAACATACTTCCCAAATATACGAAATTATCTACTTGTTGGAAAATTTCAACATTTATTAATATCTTACGCAAATCTACATTTATCTATTTCAAAAACCATAATTTTGGATTTGCCAAGATTCATCAGCAAATCAATTTTCCTTGCACACATTTATACACTTTTGTTACCAACACCTGCGACTCTTCTCTCCTATCGGCCAGAAGAACAGCATCGTCATAAATTATTAATATAATATTAAATTTACTCACGTACCTTCCTATATATTTATACATATTTTCTTAATTGGTAACCAAATTAAACGCCCATAAAACAAAAGTTAAAAGCACCTTTGAAAAAAAATAAAGCTTTAGTAACCGCGCGTCTGAATAAAGCTTGAAATAGATAGCGTGTTTTTATTGTTTTACGATCGGCTGTAAAATGGCTCCAAGGGATGTGACTCGGAGGTCCGCAAATGAGTAAGCAAAAATACCGCCTTTGGGCAACGTCAGTCATTAAAGAAATAGCAGTAAAACCACACCGGGTGAGAATGAAAAAATACATACAAATCATAACCCACTTTATGGGTTGAGTTTGAGGCTATCAGACATTTATTTGTGGTTTTGCACGATCGACTCAAATTTCAACAGTCATCGCGTTCTTTGGAAAATCACTCTAATTGTAAAATGATGTATATTCTGACTACCTTATAATTAATCATCATGTTTTGATTCTTTTTTGTAGTCCAACAAAAGCCAAGATTCTGAATAAATATTTTAATAATGCATATATATCACTCACTCCTTTCAAGAACGTCATAAATAAAAAATATTAAATTTTCAGTTGTGCATGTTTTCGGAATGTCCAGAAAATGTACTATATCCTAGCAAAAGTAGCATATTTTTAATTTAATATTTACCCGCTATTGGGCAGAAAGTGTTGTTTTTGCATTTTGAAAAAAAGGCATTCTTTAATAATTTTTTTAAATATACTAAATATTTTTCAAATGGAGAAAAAACATTCAGGTTTTAACTTAAAATATCTGTTGCACAGTAAAATGTTGAATAAGTGGCGTGATGTTTATTTGAATACATTTCATTATATTCTTAAACTTTAAAAACGAACTCCTGAAAAATTAAGTTTTTTTTAATATATGACGTTGTTGAAAGGAGTGAGCGATATGTGTTAGAAATTTGCGTTAAGTGTTTATTTTCTAATTTTATATCGATATTCAAACGTTGGTATTCTAATCACGTAGTTGAAAATATAAATTTATGTTATTTTTGTATCCATCTTAATATGCTTGATTTTTAGTAGGCGTACTTACTTGCCAAATTAAAATTTCTTCTAGGCAATCTTATTTTTTTTGCTATATTTCTTCTAGTCTATTATGAAAACATTTACATATTCTAATTCTAAGTGCAAATTAATAAAATTACCCTAAGGCAATAAGTGTGTTCGAAACTTGATTGAAAATATTATTTTTTGACATCTCGTCAAAGATGAAGAAGAATATGGAATATTCTTCTTCATCTTTGACAAGATGTTAAAAAATAATATGAAAATAACTCCTGTAATTGGAGATAATCCAGATTTTGTGAACAAGTATTTGGACACACTCAAAATGTTGTAAATAAATTATCTGGTCAAATTATAAGCTTAATAATTAAGATGAAAATGGTATTTTCTGGCGTTTCTCATGTGTGTGAATATAATCCAGGATTCGGATCTCACATACTAATATAAGAGTTTCTGCTTAGTAAAAAAACTTCTTTACATCTCACCAATAGATGTCTCTAGTGAAGTTCTAGTGATTCAAGAACAAGGTTTCAAAATTGGTTCATATATATAGAACTTCCAAGAATTTGAGTAGTGTGGTTGTCAATAATGGGTAGAATTGGTGAATGTTACACGTGTGTAAAGTGATCACTTAAACCAGCCTATGACGGTCGTCAGCCCCGTAAATGCCCAGACTTCAATATTCTTCTTCATCTTTGACGAGATGTCAAAAAATAATATGAAAATAACTCCTGTAATTGGAGTTAATCCAGATTTTGTGAACAAGTATTTGGACACACTCAAAATGTTTTTGATTGAAAATAGCGAAATAAATATGTGAACATTTTCATTCAACTCCATGCGTCACTTCCATTAATATTGGAACCAGGACCCCGTGATAGGCTTTTATTTGCTATAACTGATTTCAGTGCTCCATTCGCTTTGTTCCCACCATTCTCTCTCCTTTCAATATCTTTATCATTTATTCTATCCCTAGAAAACGTGTTCAAAATTTTACTTTTCAAATTATTTTTTTTTTAAATTGTGTAATAATGTTAATAAATATATATAACAATATTAATAAAACTGCCATTGAACTGGAATCTGAAAATGTCGTAAAAGTTTCATTTTCAATAATACCTAAGAGTCAATTTTGCAAAGCAAAGCACCCATAATACCCCTACTTTACAATTTCCCAACAGGGTTTACCGATCGTTCAGAATAATATTCAATCACTACCTCCTCGCTTTAAAAATTATAATCAGGTCTCCGCACTTCGTAGTATTCAATTTCGCCAACGGTTAAGTACAGTCCAGCTTGATTATAATAATCAAGGAAATTGCAATATCTCGGCTGCGGTGCCCAGTATACCATTATATTTAACTCTGCGTCCCCGTTATATTTCGATTTTTTAAAGTACATACATATTTAAGTTAACAGACTAATAAATATTTACTGTTGCACATGCGTTTAGCAAATAAAATTAAAGACGTAAAGTAAATTTAAGAACCGGCCTGCTTATTATACATAATTAACGCTTTAACTACCAAAATCCAATATATAGGCATTCGTTTCTCTAGCTAAAAATACCGGATCCGTCGGATCTGACGTCAATGATTTATAAAAGTATCTGATATATTTTAGACAGTATGTAAAGAATTGTTGGGTAATATATCCAAAATTAAACACGGTTAATGTATTGAATTCTACTTTTATTTACATATAGGATATGTATATCAATATGTAAGTAAAAGTAGAATTCAATACATTAATCGTGTTTAATTGTGGATATATTACCTAACAATTCAATATGGAATCCTACAAACTGTCTGCAGTTACAATAAATAAATATGTAAGGGTTATGAAAAAAAAATCGATTTGTATTTTTTTTTTTTAATTTTTATCGATATTTAGGATTAAGTGATCATTGATATCTTACAATTAATTGTAATATTATAAAAATTCTTTAAGGAAAATGAGATAAGCAAAGGCCATTAAACCAATTTTGTTTCCGTGAAAAAAAAATTTACTCACACCCCTACTGTATTTTTTTTTATTACCAAATGTCGCCCATAATTATTTTGTGTCTCTATTACTGGTGATATAAAGTGGAAAATTAAAGGCCCTGGTTAAACTCGTTATAACCAAGTTCGACAGTAGTTAGTTACCTTACAGTATCCCCGAGGCATTGTCTTTTGTTCACGTGTTGTTAAGTAGCGCGTCACCCAAATATGAAACCGACTTCGACTCTAAAACTCTCCATAAATCCAATCAACAGTAACTATAAGGGGACATAACTGAAAATTGCATACGTCTACCGCAAGTTTAAAGTTAACTATTTATTTAACATGCGTAACTTTTGTTTATCTTCCAGTAAACTGTAATTGTCAATTAACGCAGTGAAATGTAGTATACGTTTCTTTTAGTTCACGGTTAATCTCCCGTTGGAAATTTAAGCATACAGGTTGTCCCGCCTGTTATTTGGAGCATTATGTTTTACTACTGATTACAATAATTTTAAAAGTATCTTGGTCGTGATTTTTAAGTTAACTGGTATTTTTTCTTGCAGTTACACAAACCCGGAGAGCTAAATTAACTATCGATGCACGATTTTGTTTTTTATTTTTTAACCCTCTCAACTACAAAAAAAAGCAGAATTTAAAAAAACAATTATAATCCAATATTTGTTTGTAATTTGTATTTTGTTTTAATTTCTTTAATCCGAATTTTTCAAAATCATGAGTAAAATTACTGTGAGTAAATTATTATTATCAGTTTAATTCCATATTATTGAGCTTTTCTTATTTACACGTTACATATTAAATAACATATAAGGAATGTATTTACACTTTACGTTTTATATAACTTAATATATTTTTAAAAAGTTTACAATTTAGTTTATATTTAAAAAAAGTTTACATTTACAATTTACGTAACATATAAAAAAATGTAATTGGAAAATACACGCACAACAAACAATTATTACATAATATGAAAACATGTATTGTCAATTTATATTCTAGACACTTGGTTCAAGTTATTTAAATAAGTAATTACATAAACATATATTATAAAAATAAATATAATTTTTTAATGTTTTTAAAAAAAATTAAAAAATGAGCCGCAAAGTATCATTAAAGAACATTAAAATATTTGAAATAATTCAAATATGTACATATTTTAGTCACTTACATAAATAAGTACGGTAAAAAAAAATATTTATGCATATAGTAAGTATATGATATAGTAAGATAACGACAGTGATTTAATGTAACATGATAGAACTATGTATTGGACAAAATATTTGTTTTAAATGTTGAAGTGTATTTATAGTATTGTAGATAATACATCATCGAACTTATTATGAAGTTATTTTTAGAATTTTCGACTATAATTTGACATATTGTTGATTTTATTATATCAATTGAAATTTAACGACTAGATATAAATCGATGTGTTCTTTTAGTTTTTTTTTTAAATATGATAAATTTATTAAATTTGGTAATGGCTAAAATATTTTATTTTTATATTCAACATATAAGCGTGAGAGGGTTACTTTTCCCATATATGGATGATAATTAAGAAAGCAATATTGATACAGAGATAGTGATAAGTGATATTAAGTTACTCGTATTAGACTCGTGCAAAAAAGCATAGTTTGAACAATAAATTTACTAGATAATCTTCACCGTATGACTTCCGCGCCTACTTCGCAATAAATAGAACTCGATTAAAATCTATTTTTAATTTAAATACAAAAATAAAACAATTGTTTGATCAGTTTTTTGATGACAAGTTTTTACAGATGTTCTCAACAGGTGAAGATACAAACTGTTTCTACATATTTTGGTTTGTTAAACACACACATTTTTTTCCATCTGTATAATACCAACATCATTATTTTATGTCGCTATGCATGAAAATCAATAAAAATTATTATATCATATGAAAAATACATCCAAAAAAATGAATACTACTACTACTATTATCCTCACGCCGTTTCCCCGAAGGGGTAAGAGGAAAGGATGAAACGCCACACTCTTCTGTCCTGACATACACTCCTACATTTACAATATTGTATATGTTACTCTTGTAACTATGTTTTTTTTTATAATAAAAAAAAAACTTTTTGCACCGCGGACACCTTTGGCGTTGAAAAAACGCGCTTAGAGTATCAGAAATGAAGACTCTAAGAAGCATATCAGGCAAGAGTCTTGGAGATAGAATAAGAAACGCCAGGATCAGGGAAATATGCGATATCGAAGATATCGTCAGGTGGGGAAAGCAACGAAGTGGACAATGGTATGCGCGTGAGAAGTGAATGGAACCATCCAGACTCGCCCACATCTCACTGTATGGCCAACCCCATGGAAGAAGTCTCCCGGCAGACCACCGAAGAGATGGATCGACAGCTGGGAATCGACATCGCAGAAGGCTAATCCTTCTTTAAAACAGGCCACAAGACCAAGAAAAATTACAATAAGAATAAATAAATCTTGTCTGTTTTGGATTCCTAAAAAGGTAACTCGTATTATCTCGTCATAAAATGCCATATATGTATATAAATACGTGTTTTTATTGCGGTTTCTGCAGCTTCCTTCGACAATAAAATGACTCATCCAGTCGAAGCAATTAAGAGAAAATTGAAAACGATAAAATAAGATCCTTAATTTATTTTCGGGATCGGGTTTCTTCCGTTTTAACAGACGCGTTTCCGGTAGACCCTTTCCAAATGGGCGCATAAAAAAGGATATTGCATAAATATTATGCAAACGTATTCATGCGTTTCCTTTTTTGTTTCCTTATTGTTTTTACTCTTTTATATATGCTAATTTTAAAATTAACATATTGTACATAAAACTTATATTTATTTAACAAACTGTACCGTTCTACGTGTTGCTGTGGCTCAGTATGGTCAAGTGAAAAAGAAATTACATAGAAAGCTTAAAACATCCTAATGCTTGAGAATCAAACATTCGAAAGGAATCAATATTTTGTATTGCGTGTGTTGCTATTACGTTCAACAGATGGCACTGCCAATGAGGTCAAGAAGTTGGAAAACATAATTTTATCTGTCTCAGTAAGAAATAAAACGTCTTCGTCTCTATACATCAGCAAAAATTTCATTCACATTCGTCAAAAATTTCAAAGCAATCGATAAATCAGCATTCAGAGATTAAGGAAACAAACGAACTTTTATTTTTAAAAATGTATATAGATAAATAAAAACATTACTTACTTACGTACTTATAACCCTTATCCGCACCCAATGGTGCATAGGGCACTGCATCGAATTGAAGGAGTGTTATCTTGATCGTTACTTACATGAAGGCAAGGTGATCACTCTTGCGCTTCAGGAACCAGTCCAGGGTACTATTGAACAAATATTACAGTGTAAAATCACTAACATTTATTTTCACCCCCCTGGGAATCGCACCCGGGACCTCCAGCACGGTAGCTAAACACGCTGACCATGACACCACGGAGGCGGACAAAGCACAAAAAAATAATAAAAACATACGCGTAATTAAATGTAACGTTGTGTATAAATTTTGGAATAATCGGTGAACAACTTGAGGAGATTTGAGATTTTGGACAGACTAATATTTACATTTTTATTTATTAAAATATCCTAGACTGGTACCTGAAACGCAGGATTAATCACCTTGCCTTCATGTAAATAAATGATCGAGATAAAACCGTGTCCATACGACGCAATGCCCTATGCACCACTGAGACCAGGTAAAGGTTATAAGAAGAATAATAAATTGAGAAACAGTAAAAAAAAATAGAAACCCTAGATTAGAAAATTCTTATCCCATTTTCGATACTTAGAAACATTTAGAATCCCAAGATTATGTATATTTTTTTTTTAATTACATATTACAGAATTTTCCCAGAGCAGCCGTGTACTGAACTTTGAGAATAGGTGTCTGCGAAGAATTTCAGGCGCGCGGTGGTTTAACTTTGTGAGGAATGAAGAGATAAGGCGTAGGACGCAGAAAATCTTGGTCACAACTGTCGTCAAGAAAAGGCGATTCAGTTGGCGTGGCCATGTACTCCGCATGCCCCCCGAGAGCCTTAATCAAGCTTGCCTCTTTTACAAGGCACCAGGTTCGCGCCGTCCAGGACGACCGCTGCTGACAATTCATCGGCAGTTATCGTCAGAACTTCGGGATGCGGATCTGACTAGGGAGGATGCAAGGGAGCTGGCAGCCGACAGAAAAGCCTGGAGATAGTTTGTGGACTCCATATGCTCCACCTAGGCAGCAGATATGGTTTAATAAAATAATATTATAGAATCTATACAAGGAACTCGCATAGTGAGAATATTCTAAATATTGCGTATGCACAAGTATTAATATATTACTCATTTACTGATGGACGTCATGATCAATTAGACAGTATGTTCAGAGCCATTTAAACCTCTAATTATGTAGCTCATTATCATGCAAGAAGGAAAATCGGCACTCGAAATTCAGTTCTCGCTGACAAGTTAACACTTTAAATGTAGCCTTGTATTCCGCTTGATGCGTACACTGATTTGTTGCTTCTTAAACACCCATGCATACGCCCCGTACAG
Source organism: Brachycentrus maculatus (assembly GCF_059751285.1). NCBI lineage: Eukaryota > Metazoa > Arthropoda > Insecta > Trichoptera > Brachycentridae > Brachycentrus > Brachycentrus maculatus. The sequence continues at coordinate 56,685 of NW_028281296.1, read as the reverse complement.
GCGTGTAATTAACATGTCTTCCGAGTCTATAAACGGTGAACCTAGGAGGAAATCGAATGATTAATACACAACACTATTGAGTTCGCATATTTTTTCGAGAATTCCTTTACCATTCATGCCAATTTGTACAACTGTATAATTAAAATCTTCTTTGGCGTAGTAAAAAAGTAATGAAAACATCAACGAATCACGAGTCATGGTAATCAGTATTAAATCGCTCCACTAATAATTATTACGTTTAGGACAAGTTTCACAATTTTTTGTTCAATCGAAAGTTAAGAAAAAACAAAGAAAGCGTTATAATCAATGGTTATTATAATAATATTAATTAAAAGCAATATTTTTTAAATTTTAATAATTATTATTGATTTGTCAATTGATTCGGCGTTAACTTTGTAGAGTGGCGTCATTAAATTATGTTTAATTCAATTACTAAATCAGTGTCATATTAATGTATTTTAGAACACATGGTTGATATTAATTGAGTATCAAACAATATAAGTAATGGTTCATATTTCCATGAAGCTCAGAATTAACCTTTGACAACCAGTTATTTATAAATATCATCTTCTTGGCTCCATCTCAATTTATCGTCTTTGTAGACTGTTGGGGTCAGCTCTCCTCGTCCTCGGGTTGTAGGTCCTTCTATTATGGACAACGTCACCTAGACCATGCCTTCGAATCATGTTATCTTTCTGTGGGGTCCATAATTTTTTTGTCGTTCTCTAGATATATTTCGAGGGGTACGAGTTACTTATAGTTACTTATAGTAAATCCAATAAATCATTTTAATCGACTTTTCTGTGTATCGATTTTTTATGGAGCAATATTTTGAGATAACCAATTAACATCGTAAAAATATTAATTAAAACACAATTTTAATACAATGTAAAAGCTATATAATAAACAATTTTTAAAACTCGTAGAATATTTGATAATTTTAATAAGTTGTGTCTAAATTGAAAGCATTTAGTTATTCACGATTTTCATTACACTTACGATAATTAACAGACGCACATATGCATAAATATGTATGTTTATATTTATATCCGTAGTGTAATGGTCAGTACTCTCGGCTACCGGCTACCGTTCTCGGGAAGTCCCGGGTTCGATTCCCAGAGGGGGTCAAATGAATATAAGTGATTTTTTTTTACTGCAATATTTATTTAAAATATTACCCTGGAATGGAACCTGAAGCGGAGGGCTGATCACCTTTTGTTCACGTTTAACGATCAAGATAATACTGCGTTTATATGATGCAGTGCCTTATGCACCATCGGGTGCAAATGAGGGTTAAAGAAGGTATATATATATATATATATATATATATATATATATATATATATATATATATATATATATATATATATATATATATATATATATATATATATATATATATATATATATATATATATATATATATATATATATATATATATATATATATATATATATATACATATATATATATATATATATATATATATATATATATATATATATATATATATATATATATATATATATATATATATATATATATATATATATATATATATATATATATATATATATATATATATATATATTTATACATATATATACATATATATATATACTTTTATATATATATATATATATATATATATATATATATATATATATATATATATATATATATATATATATATATGTATATATATATATATATATATATATATAAAGTAAATACACAGTATTAAATCCAAATGATCTCCTAGTCTGCAATAAGTAGTATCTGCTTAAGGGTACAGAATTGGCTGTATTCTGCTTCCCTTATCTGATGAATCAGTTCAGAAAATCCCCAGTTTGATCTTTCGAATACGCTAACACTTTGCTTAACTAAAACCAAGTGAGGTGGCATGTTATCGACCTCTGTTTATTTTGACCTTTCTTACATTCAAAAGCAACAAATATTACCAGTATTAGTAATCTTACATAAACTATCGCAAGCAGATATTTTAAATTCGGGTAAAATATAGTATGAAAATTAAGATATAATTTTTTTTGTGTTCGTAAAAACGCTATAATTTCACAAAATTGAATTCAACAAGAGATTGATGAATGTTTGTTTTTTTCGGGTTGTGTGTCATTTCATGGTAATTTACCATTATTTTTTACAGTACTACATTGAATTATGTGCATTTGACCTTTTTTTGTACCAAAACATTGAAGAATATTATCAACAACAAAAAAATTGTTCAACGATAGCCAGTTAAGGTTGTACTTTTAAATATACAATACACAACGGCTACGCGAAAAACTAGACGTGTCGTTCGCGCACATTTTTTTAAAACAAACATATATTGAATAATATTTATTTTCATCTTTTTAGTCTGGGAAACGCCTGATAACATGATTTTCATTTATGTATAAATTTAACAATTGTATTTTTTATACTGCTTACAATTTGGCCACGGTATTTGATTACACATATTTTTTTTTTAAATATGGCGGTATTAATCCAGGCAGGAATTTAACTCCCCACCCAAGTATCCACCCTTCTTTCTGAACCTAATTCTAGAATCGCGGTAATATTCTTTAAAATGATAAAGCTAAACGCATTTAAAATATGAAAATTTAATATATTTATAATTATTCCGGTTATAAATAAAAATAAGAATTAATACTAATGGAGAAACATTATCTCACTGGGTGACTGCAAAATAAAATTAAAAATTGAAAATGGCGGTAATGGGTCCTATTACCGACTCCGTAGTTAGCACTAGCGAGGGATAAATATATCTAATACAGATACTCCGCTACTCCTGCTCGGTGCGCGGGCACATTGACGCCTTGTTAGATGTTAGAAGCGAGAGGAAATGTGCATATCAATTTTCAACATCCAGACAGCAGCTTTGGTAATAATGTTTTCTTATATTCAACCCTAGGCTATGCGGTAAATATATTATCTATGTCAGTTGTTCTCAAAGCGTGCTCTGCGGAGCCCTGAGGCACCTTAACGCTTTTGGGAGGACACCGCCGCGTGAAGCAGCAAAATAATAAGAAGAAAAATACAACTTTAAAAAAAGTGTTTTTCTTCTTTAAATTTGATGGTTGTTCACCTTTCAAGAGTTCTTACTAAGAGATGTATATTGAAATGTTTGAATACGAAATAATTATAATGAAATTATTGTAATACCAATGTGGAATATGCATTTAATCATAAATCTAGCATAATCAGACAAACTTATATATACAAAGAAAACATATTTTATTAGCCTAGAATGTAGGCCCTTGATCTTGAACCTGACATGCATCTTCAATTCTTTTCCATTACGCCTGACATTAAACGTTTGGTCAAAAATGAAAATGAAATTAAAAAAACAATTTCATACCCCCTGATAACGGGAACAATTTTATAAATTTTCATTGAAATCAATTTAATGTTATTTAGTGTATTGAATTATATTGTACAGTTTTATATACGTATACTGATTTAGAAAATGGCGTTTAACGTACCTATATGCATAATGGTATAACTTTAATTAAATCATGAACATAAAACCAAGTTAAGTTTATTTTAAGGCTTCGAAAAATATTTAAGGCTTCAAAAAGGTTCCGTCGTCAAAAAAGTTCGAGAATCGCTGATCGTGCATATTTGAACTATCAAGGAGAAATTCATAACTTAATATATACAACTACAAGAAAAATAATCGCAACATTTTTAGGAGTCCAAATACCTGGTAGAATGGTAAATGTTACACGTGTGTAAAGTGATAATTTAACCAGCCTGTGATAGATCGTAAGCTCTGTAAATACCCAGACTTCGATATTCTTCATTTATGTTGAGACTTCAAAATTTTAATTTCTTAATGTTCAAAAATATTAAATAAATTATTGATTATTCCTAAAATATATATATATATATATATATATATATATATATATATATATATATATATATATATATATATATATATATATATATATATATATATATATATATATACATTTTCACGTATAAAATAAATCTGTTTTCTTTTTGTTTTTCTAGTACATATTTATATTTTCTGGAGTAAATTTATTAACTGGAGGAGATTACGACGAGATGTATGGATGAGAAGGAAGCTAGTTGGACGAATGTGGCGTTCCATCTTCTCTGCCTTCCCCTGCAGGGAAAAGGCGTGACATTTCTGTAACGTTGACAATTATTCCAAACGTCAAAGCGTAGTGTCGTGAGTGTGCTCCTTTAGGCCGGGTCCTCTGCCTACCCTTACGGGAGCAATGCGTGACGTGGTGTATTCAGATATCCATCGGTAGCAGAAGCTGTAGTAAGAAGTGGGTAGGTAGGTACTCCGAAAGAAACGCGGGAATTATCATAATAATGTGGTCGTGCGCGATGCGTTTATCTGAACGGAAAACGTGCTGTTACCATCTAAAGCAAACGTTTCTAATGTGGAGGACCCTTAACCCTCAGGAAGCATGAATGTTTATCATCTGAATATTATTTATATTTATAATCTAAGAAAATAACAGTTATATCCTGCACGTTCACCTGCTAAGAACCTACGTACAAGTTATAAAATATAAAACAAAAACACTTGTATAAGACCCCTTTTTGAGCTAATTAATGTAAACATGACAAAAATTATGAAACAAAACACTTGTTTTTTTACCACTTGAGTTTATTTATGACTACTAGTAGTCGGAAGCTAAGCTTCCAACTTCAGGTAAAAATATACAACGAATCACAATACACAAAATATACAAAAACATAATTAATAATAAACTGTTATATAAATAAGGAGAGGGGTAAGTTAAGGGGAGGGGGTTAGTCAAGGGGGTGGAGTCAGAAAATAATAAAAAAATTGAAAGCAAAGATGAAGAATTTTGAAACAATATATTGTTAATTAAATTATTCTCAGAATTTGGGCTTTTTGGGATTTCTGAATTTTCTGAATAATTCATAATTTGGCCTTTGCGCGGTACAAGTTGTAATAATTTTAGTTTAGAGAGTGGAAATAGTGAAACTAGTCTTTTTTATTTTATAAATAAAATAAACATGACTAGTTTCAGAACTACACATTTTACAACATTTTGAATGTGTCCAAATACTTTTTCACAAATCTGGTTTATATATGTGTCTGTATATAACTCCTGTATATGATAAGGAGTTATTTTTTACATTATTGACATCTCAACAAAAAAAGAGTCTTATTAACAAAACCTTTCCTCAAACATAGTTGGCTGTTGTGAACTTACACGTACTGAGTCATGAGATTGATCAATATTTCTAGGAGTTCCAAAAATTTTATGTGGTTGTCAATCATGGGTAGAGTTTGTGAATGTTACTCGTTTTGTAAAGTGATCACTTAGCCCGTAAGCCCTGTAATGCCCAGACGTCTATATTCTTCTTCATCTACGTTGAGATATAAAAAAAATATCTACGCATTTTTTTGTCTGTATCAGGTAAAAACAAGTTTTTTAAACGATTTATTGTCTCAGTGGGAACTTTATCTGTTGAACAGAACAGCAACACACATTAATATTAATTATTGTTCTTGGCTGACAATATGATTACGAAATAGGTGCTTTGTATTTTATTTCTTTTTCATTTAACCATACTGAGCCACAACAATGCGTGGCCGGGAAAAAAATCATTGGGTTGGCACTTGTAGCGTAAGTCAAATCACTTTACCTGCATGAATCTATAATCGTCCAAATAAAGTTACAGTATCTGATGCAATTCTGTGTTTAAAAATAAAAATAAACTTTATTTTGTCAGAAATGATTTGATACATAATGATATCTTTAAATATAAAAATAAAATACTCGTATAACAATATTCAAATAGTTTGTATATTGTTATAAGCTGATGAAAACATCTACACTATAGTTCTCGAAACTAGTCGTGTTTGCATTAATAAACTAAAAAAAGTGGTCTTACAAGAGTGTTTTATTTTTTAGATTTTAATCATCGTGTAATTCCATAAAGTTAATGCCAAGTCAATAAATAATATAACGATAGGTTTTTTTAAATTGTAAGATTTAATATTGTGCGAAAAAGCAGCCTGAAAAAAAATGTGCAAAAACCACATAATTCTATTTCGTTTTATGTATAATATAAATGAGAAAGTAAAATAAATCAGCGTCCATTAATATCTGCAGTGGTTCATTTTGTTTAATTTATTCACGACTGAGATAATTAAACATGACAAACGTTTACTTTAGGATCTGATATACAGCTTCTTATATCCATAATATTGTATTCATAGTCACATAAATATATATTATGGAAACTAAACGGCGTTTTACTTTTTTGGTTTTGTTGGATTTGATTATGGTTTTGATTTTTAAAATCAAAACGCAATTTCATTAAATCAGGTTGCATATAAGGAAATCTACATACGTTTTAAAACAGACATAGCTTCATCCCTTTGTTTTTTTTTAAGGAATTGCAAATATATTAAATTAAAATCACAGTAAACAAACAAGTTCCACTTTTGTATTTTTAAAAACTACTTATCACAAAGTTTAATTTTCTCAAAATACAATACAACGTCTAACGTCAAACAACCACATAGCTGTATTACTCTTAGGGGTGAAAAATCGTACTAAATATTTGAAAATTAATATATGTAACTAACAAAATAGATTTGTTATATAATCAATATATATCATATTATAACTTAATTAAGATGTCGTCCTGTTATCTAAACAATGATTTCTTATTAAAATTCATAATTATAATTGAGTTGCTATAATAATTTTAAAAAATATTTTATGGGGAGGCTCAGCGCTAGTAAAATTATAAGATAGTATTGAGTAGAAAAATTAACTGCGTATACTTTTTTTTTTTTAAATAAAAAGTTTAGTTCGGCTTGACTAAACGGTGGATGCAGTTTGCATTAAGCAATAGTTTATTAACAAAATCATATTCTTATAAGAAGGTATTATAATTCAATAAAACATATATGTAGGAAAAAAAGTGAGGAAAATAAATATTAAATTTAATCTGTCAGGAAACAAACACATCGAATATAAAATAGGTTATTTTACAACTTTTAAAACGTAAAAAAAGAAGTTGGTAACCTTAAATATTTTTTATATTTCATATACATATTATATTTCGTTGTTAATGAAACTATCGTATTAGGTGGTGGATAGTCCATCGTCCAGCACTTTGAATACAGTTTTGTTCCTCCTTTCTTCTCTTACAGTTTTATCTCCTGATAATTTCACATGAAAGTCCAAGCTAAGCACCGTTTAATAATCAAGATTCAAATATTGTAACTGATTCGTTTGTAGCCTAGAGATATGAATTACTATTAGCAAGGAAGAAAGGCGTGTTTTTAATACTTTCGTTTCGTTGTTTGCTCCTAATCTCAAATCGTATCAACAAAAAAATCCAAAAACGAAAGGCATCCCACGTCTTCGAGCATTTTGTTTATGGAGATTTCGCTTGATACGCGGTGTGGAGACGTTGCCTAAACGAAGCAGACATATATTTTTTTAGCTGTAATTTATGATCAAATCGTAAATGAATTGTCTAGAAACCTTATAACGTACAATACGAATGGGTTTCAAACAGTTCGTAGAGACAAATATACGCCATCAATATAAAAAAAATTGATTGTATTTTTCCTAAGAATATGCATTTTTCATCAGTATTTATTAAATATTTTATTATCAAATAATTTATGGCCAAATTAGGACATGTAGAATAAAATATGATGTTATTTTTTAAATGAACAAATCGGTTTAAAAACTTTTAATTTACATTCGTTTGTTGATAGATGCATTATTTTATACAAAAGTTTAAAAAAGCGCACTGTTGTACAACTACCCTCCAGTTATCTAAACCACAATATACACATACTAAAAAAAAGAGATGTTTATGTTACAAAGAAATAAAACAGGGTTAAAGATATTTATCATCTTCAAAGATTAAAAAAAAAACGCTAGTAACGAAATACACTTATATTTGTTCTTCTATGAAAATTAAACTACGTTTATGACGATTTGTTTTTGTATTTGTAAAAATAAAGAAGAAATGAAAATCAGAACAATTAAATGATTTCAACACCAATTAAATAAATTATTGAATATTTAATTACAAATACAAGTTTAATAAAATAACAATAATGATATTCTAGCTTGATTAATCTGCGAATGCAATTCTAAGACCGATTTATTTACTTTATAGTATTATTTAAAAAAAATCAAACAAAACAAGCAAAAGCAGAAATACTGCAAAAAATATTTTTAAAAAAATATCTTAGTTTTTATAATAAACAAATTATGTCAATTAAATAGCCTTGATTATGAGAATTCTTCATGCTGGATAATTGCAATAATTGACGGAGAAAGTGGTAATGCAGCTATTAGAGGAATATTTCTAAGACAGGTGACTTCTTCAGATTCTAACTGGACACTTAATTAAAATAATATGAAGTGCGAGACGTTGAATGACGCAGTAGAACGAGAAACCTCTCTTGCTCTCCTGGGTAAAATAAAAATAAGCCTTCTATAAGATCTATTCTACGCAAGAGAATAAAGATCCATTTTTAACATTATGGAAAAAGACGAATAACGTATCCCTGTAATGTCACAAGTTTTTGATCTGTTGTTTTGCGTTTTTTATTTTTTTTTATTTTTAAGTATCGCACTTAGTTTTAACTATCAGATAGTACAAAAAAAATAAGAGTTTTACCAAGTTTAAGCCAATGTACATATAGTATTTCTTTTCTGTACACGAAGTTAAAATAAATAAAACTGTATTATTTTATATTGGTCAGGAGTCGAGAAAAATTCAATGAATTGCAATTATTTGCACTTATAATAAAAACAAATCTTTAAAGTGATATTTTTTAAAAAGAAAAGCATGGTAAACATACAGTCATAATAGAAATTTCCATTAAACACAATGAAACGGGTTGAAAAGAATATCATTTTAAATGTATAAGGTTGAATTTAGAATGAGCTCGTTTTTTATTGACTTCTTTCAACAACATTTTGAGTGTGTCCAAATACTTGTTCACAAAATCTGGATTATCTCCAATTACAGGAGTTATTTTCATATTATTTTTTGACATCTCATCAAAGATGAAGAAGAATATGGAAGTCTGGGTATTTACGGGGCTGACGACCGTCATAGGCTGGTTTAAGTGATCACTTTACACACGTGTAACATTCACCAATTCTACCCATTATTGACAACCACACTACTCAAATTCTTGGAAGTTCTATATATATGAACCAATTTAGAAACCTTGTTCTTGAATCACTAGAACTTCACTAGAGCCATCTATTGGTGAGATGTAAAGAAGCTTTTTATTAAGCTGAAACTCTTATATTAGTGTGTGAGGTCCAAATACTGGACTTCTTTCAAAGTCAAACCGTTGCAACGCGTTGACGAAAAAAAAAATTTTTCGCCTTAAACCCACAAAACTGAAATTTCGTGTTAATTACAAATTGTTAAATGCGAAATTTATATTGGAGGCATATAATGTATTTAATTTTTTCCTTACGTATTCCAGGTCATGATTTGCGAATTGCATTCGTAAGCATGTATTACATTGAAACATTGATAGAATATAGCACATAAATAAACAAGTCCACATTTCAAATACTAAAGTGCTCTACACTTGTCCCGTCGTGTTAGATCTCGTAACTACACAACTAGTTCGCTATCTATAGATAAATTAAACGATTGATATACCTCTTCCCGACTGACATCTTCCGTGATAAATGCCAACTCCGCAAATAGCATCATGTCTGTGTACCTTCAGTTATATCAGATTTGAATTATTTATGTAAAATGCAATATTTAAGTACAGTAAAACCTCGATATAACGGACTAATTGGGGTGAAGGGATATCCGTTAAAGCCGAAAGTTCGTTATATAAAAATAGACAATAAATATATATAATCCAAATAAAATTTAAAAAAAAAATGAAATACGTTTAAAATAAAGCAAAATATGAACGTCTCAAAACATGAAATCTTTTTTTAATTTTATTATTTGAACACTGTATTTAAATATTAATAAAAAATACAAAACATCAGGGCTCTTTTTCCTTTTTTTCAAGGATATATATTTTATTTAATTTTCAAAAGCAAATTAGACGAAACAATATTTGTGCTTACATAATTACAATCTTTGCTTATATAATTCGTCCAAATGATAAAATATGGTATCGTTATGAACTATTTTTTTTTTGTAAAAAGCTTGATATGAAGTGAGTTCTGGGACGTTTTTTGTTAAAAAAAGCCCTAAATAACAAAAACAAGATTATACTAACTGTCATAGGACGCCAAACCTAAGGATGAGAGTTATTGAAAGGCAAAGAAATTTAAACAATAAAATATGTATTGTAAAAAATCAAACTCCAATACATATTCTTTGAAAAAATTATGTTCAGAGACACGTCTGGCTTCCGCGCGGCCGGTCGCGTTATGAATTTGTACGCTTGAGATCTCACCCGTAAGTTGTGGTTGAACGGAATCGAACCTATAAACTCTGACGTAGAGTCGGATTGGTGTGAAATGTGTTATAATCTTATCTGTATTACTACTTACTATTGACATATGACCAGTATGTTCATAGTTTGTCGTACGCTCCACGCATCCTCGTATGGGGTGCATGTCGTGCGTCGTGCATAGCATTCCTTCACGTCTGGTAAAGATCTCTCGACTTCCATTCCTTCAGCGTGACTGTATCACACACTGGGAGATTTATAACACTTATTAAATAATGTGGAAGATAGTGTAACATACACGTACCGAATGATTAAGTGCGTAGAAAGCGTCGTGGATATTTAAATTACATGAAAATTTGTCGGTGTCATTTCATGGTAACTAGATGCTGTACCGAAAGACGTGAAGTAAAATTTTCTATTTTATTTTGGTATATATATTTACCTGTTGATGAAAATGTCTGTAGTTTTCGAAACTAGTTGTGTGTAATGAAATAAAACTCTTTTCTCATTAATTGACTCGGAAGTCACTTTGTGGTAAAATTTATCCATTTTAATAAATGTTTTACTTAGTAAATTTCACTTTTTCTTAAAATCTACTGTGACACGTGTTTCGATGCATTCCGCAGCATTCAAATACAGTGTTCGAAAATGATGCGGAATGTATCGAAACACGTGTCACAGTAGATTTTAAGAAAAAGTGATATTTACTAAGTAAAACATGAATTAAAAATGAAATAAAACTCATTGAGTGGTATTATACAATATATATATATATATATATATATATATATATATATATATATATATATATATATATATATATATATACATATATATATATATATATATATATATATATATATATATATATATATATATGTATATATATATATATATATATATATATATATATATATATATATATATATATATATATATATATATATATATATATTTATATTTATATATATATATATATATATATATATATATATATATATATATATATATATATATATAAAATAAAAAAATGCTGTTTATCCTTAATTTAAACATTGAGTGTATGTCTCACGAAACGAAACCACCGCATGCCTAAAATTATTCGCAGGCATCAAGGATATTTTTAAAGTTGGGTATACATCTGCTCTGGGTCCAATACCCTTATAACAATACGTATGTTTACTAATTTTATTTATTTATTAATTTAAACAGCCCGATTCATCAATCTTCTTCACCCATGCAAATTGCTGTCACAAGCTGTAATTATAAGATATGTCTTTATTTAATAATTAACGACAACTTGAACATCATCAGCGATGATGTTGTCCACCGTTTTTCATATTAATGAATGTAATTAATCAGTCTGAAAGTAATTATTATTAATCGGCTCGCTGAATCAGTTCTCGGGCGGACGAAGAAGGACCACCTAACCTCACTTTAGCGCTGGCCATAAATTGCGTCTACTCAATAAGCCATTATTCTCCCGGTTATAATTGCAGAATTGTGCCTCATTAATAGATGGTTTGTTTTCTCTTTCAGCCGTGACGGTCCGCTACCTCACCAAGAGATACATAGGAGAGTACTGCTCGACTGGCGGTAAGTCGTAATATTTTAAATAATATATTTTTTGTGTTGAATATTGGAAACATTAACTTTGTGGATCATATTCATATATTATTTCTAGAAACAAAAATACTTTGTGTTTTGATCCACTCACATTTTCACTAACCAACTAGTTTCGGCAACAACCTGTTGCCCTCTTCAGGGTTTACTTTATGACTAAACCGTTTAGTAATAAATTAAACAATGAAGAGGGCAACAGGTTGTTGCCGAAACTAGTTGGTTAATAAAAATGTGAGTGGATCAAAACACAAAGTATTTTTATTTTTCAGTCTTGTTAACCTTTACCCCATGTCCCAAAATGAGTGATGGAAATAACTTATCTGGAATATTATATACTTTATGATTTATGTATGTTACATGTTTAAATAAATAATTAATTAATTATATCGAATACAGTGGGGTTAATTAATTAGTAAATGAAATATCTCAAATCTGACGTCTCACGAGATTACGTAATAGATCATTGAATGTAACGAGAGCTTAACGTATTACGTATTGTCGTTATAAATGCTACTCATTTATTAATGAGTCACGAATTATCCGGGGCTTACCCAACTTGTACCGTGAGCAAATACACATCGTACTTTTTCAGAATATTGAATTTTTTAATCCATATTTCATTCAACATATTCGATATTACCGCTTAACAAAACCTGACGATGAATTAGATTTTACTCCGCCTCCGTAGTGTAATGGTCAGCACGTTCGGCTACCGTTCTGGAGGTCCCGGGTTCGATTCCCAGGGCGGGTCAAATGTATATAAGTGATTTTTTTCACTGAAATATTAATTCAATATTCCCCTGGACTGGTACCTAATGCGAAGGGCTGATTACCTTTCCTTCGTGTGTAAAAACGATCAAGATAACACAGCGATTATAAGACGCAGTGCCCTATGCACCATTGGGGTGTGGATAAGGATTTTATTATTATATTATTCATGGAAATTAATACTTTTTTTTTTAATAAAATTAAAAAATTTAATTCATACACCATATCTTAATTTTGTATCCAACCCATAAAATGGAATAATATTTACAACATATTTAGATTGTCTAAATACTTGTTCGCAAATCTGGATTACATTTTTTCTGACTTTCTCTGGGGAGTGTGTTCTTTAAAAAAAAATCTTTCAATGAATGTATTATGAAGATAAAAAATATGTTAAAATAATTTAATAAAAAAAAACACCGATTCGAAATCTTTTTCAATTATGACAAAATTACACACAAATATCCACAGATGTCATTGCTATACAAATTACATCATACTAACTGACAGACGGACTTCGACGTTCATTAACGTCGATACTCCCGGACAGGTTAAAATAAAAATAAAAGGTGATTTTTGGTGTATTTTTTAAATGAAAGTGCATTTTTTACATGAAGAGGTAATTCATTCCAGAGCCTAGCAATTTGGATAGAAGAGGAATAAATGAAGAATTATGTTATTTCTAAGTATGGAAAGAAAATATCAATAACATAATTAAATCGTTCGCTTGTTATGTTAGTTAATTCTTATCATAACTGTGTATCAAACATCAGCTTAATGTTGTGAAATTTCTCATTTAATTTCCAATTTGACCCCTACTTACAAGTCGCTTGTAGCGCAAGTTACGTAAATCATAGATTAGTAATCTTTCTGTATTGTTACTGTTCACAATTAGCGGCGCAAGTCTTTCCTGGGCGTTTGCATTTTCCACTCATTTCTCACTGACCTTATTATAAAAATCATCTTTATTGCTGCTGCGAATATTATAGGAAATTTCTCCATTCATTCTCCGTGTGCTGGACCGCGGGCGCTGGTTTAACAACGCTGATAATAAAGCGCCATTATCTCACTAACTGGCATTGTTTTCACGTATTCACAATTGCCTTTAAAAGCAAATATTAATATAGTTTTGGGTTGTTAATATGGGTTGTCCTCACCCCTATATCCGAAATTTGTCAAATTTAAATCTAACTCATACCTCTTTGAAAACTATGATTATTATGCCATAAAGTTGTACAACCTGCTTCCGTTATCTATAAATTTATTTGAAAAGGAAACTTTAGTGAAGTGGGCATATCACTCACTCCTTTCAAGAACGTCATAAATCAAAAAACTTGATTTTAGTTTAAAAATATAATACAATGTATTAAAAATAAATATCAAGCCACTTATTGAACTTTTAACTGTGCAACAGATCTTTTTAGGTAAAACCTGAAGATTTTTTCTCCATTTGAAAATATTTAGGAAATTTAAAAAAAAAATTAACAATACCTTTTCATCAAATGCTCTAACAATACTTTCTGCCCTGTAGCGGGTAAATATTAAGTTAAAAATATGATACTTTTGCTGGGATATAGTACATTTTCTGGGCATAACGAAAACATGCACAACTGAAAATTGACAATTTTTGATTTATGACGTTCTTGAAAGGAGTGAGCGATATCTGAAATAGATTTCACCATTCAGCTATGACGTATATGATTGTATAAATAATTTTCTTGTTTTATTATTTTGTAAATTAATTTTGTAAAATGTGCCCTTAATACATGAAAACTAAGATAAGGTTCATTTTTTTATTTGTAATTATGTTTTTCATCAATGAAATAAATAAATAAAATTAAAATAAAAAAAATCATAAAAACCACAAAACCATTGATTTGAAAACCCAAATCAAACCTTATTATGACGAGACTTCCAATTATAATATAACACATATCGCTCACTCCTTTCAACAACGTCATAAATCAAAAAACTTGATTTTACAGGAGAACGTTTTTAAAGTTTAAGAATATAATACAATGTATTAAAAATAAATATCAAGCCACTTATTGAACTTTTTACTGTGCAACAGATCTTTTTTGGTAAAACCTGAAGGTTTTTTCTCCATTTGAAAAATATTTAAACAGTACCTTTACTTCAAAATGCAAAAACAACACTTTTTGCCCTGTAGCGGGTAAATATCGTGTTAAAAATATGTCGCTTTTGCTGGGATATAGTACATTTTATGGGCATTACGAAAACATGCACAGCTGAAAATTGACGATTTTTGATTTATGACGTTCTTGAAAGGAGTGAACGATACCTGAAATAGATTTCACCATTCAGCTATGTCGTATTTGATTGTACAAATAATTTTCTCATATTATAATTTTATAAATGAATTTTATAAAATGTACCCTTGGTACAAGGAAACTAAGATACGGTACATTTTTGTTATTTGCAGTTATGTTTTTCATCAATGAAATAAATAAATAACATAAAAATAAAAAATCATAAAAACCTCAAAGCTATTGATTTGAAAACCCAAATCAAACCTTATTATGACGAGACTTCCAATTATAATATAACATATATCTCTACCTATCTGTACAATAGTTTATGAATTATGTGTTTCATTTTTCTATTGGTCACTTAACGTATGGAGAGACCTTTTTCATTCATATTGATGCTTGATTATATTGATGTTATTTTTGTGATTATAGTGTGATAATTAATATCCTTTTCTTTACCAACCCTTTGTTTATTCCTGACTTATATATATTCCATTAAAATAATATAATAAAATAATAAAACCCTTATCTGCACCCCAATGGTGCATAGGGCACTGCGTCATATAAACGCAGTGTTATCTTGATCGTTTACACATGAAGGAAAGGTGATCAGCCCTCCGCTTCAGGTACCAGTAAGATAATATTAAATAAATATTAATCTAAAAAGTCACTTTTATTTATTTTGACCCTCTTAGGAATCGAACCCGGTGCGGCAAAACGTGCCGACCACTACACTACGCAGGCGGATTAACGATGGTAGAATTATTTACGTACTCATATTTGAATGTGTTTCAACAACTCATAACGTTTGAGGTCTTCCGGTTAACCCTAGACCTTAACCCCTTCACGCACGAAACGGTAAAAGCCGTCATCCGACTGTCAGGAGTGAAGAAAGTATTCACAAAGTACGTAAATAAATATTATATGTGCAACTTCTTATCCCCAGCGGCAAATTAACTCAATCGACTCGTCTAACGGCTTATAATTTTACTTCGTTTCAGCATTAACGATCATAATAGAACTACTTCTATGCGATGCAGTTCCCTATGCACCATTATGTGCGAATATGGGTTGACGAAGTTACATGACATACTACATGCATATGTAAAATTAAAAATGATCTTAAATTTATTTGAACTCATATACATATGTACATATATACAATATATGTATCATTTAATTTACACGTCGCTTCATGTGTGAGTTTGTGGCATTATCTATGCTTGATTTGAGTAAGCTTTTTATTTAGCAGAGGCTCTTGTACTTTTTAAATGTATGCAAGACCCTTCCCGAATTATTTTACATACTGGAAGACGCCTGAATACATACATTTTTTTAGTCAGTTACGTTATCTTAGTCAAAATATTTTGTGTTTGTCCAAATCCTTGTTCGCAAATCGGGGTTTCTCTACTTAGGAGTTATTTTTTACATTTTAAAAATCTCAACATAGATGAAGAAGAATATGAAATTCTTGGTGTTTAGACAGATAGCAAGGCCTGTAAATACCTAGACTTTCATATGCATAACAATATTAATATTATTTATAATATCGGACACAGGATTATTCACCCTACAGGCAAGATGTCAATTTTAAAGGTGTCTCAACTTACCGGTATCTGGAAGGACCTAAGACCAGTGCTCATATACAGGTTCAAGAATTAATGCAATATAGATGTTCAATAATGGCAGAGTGGTGAACGTTACACAAGTGCACAAAGTGATCGTTTAAGCCAGCCAAATGCCAGGACGTAAGCCTTGGGATGCTCAAACTTCCATCTTCTTTCATTAAAAACTGAAAAAATTATACCTATTTCAATTTTTAAACCTCTAAATTTTTAGACCTTGAAAAATGTTCTTTTTGTAGTCCTTTTTGGCTTAGTTTGAGCTAAAAGTAACCTCGAAATTTAGTACCTTTATTTGTTTTACAAGTGGAATTCGCTCATATACTATATTTTTATATTTCAGCCATTGAATATAAAAGCATTCACCAATTGTCTCGGGCTGTGGCCCCGTAGTTAGTGTCGTGGACTCAGAGTTTCTCGGTTCAAACCCCTCTACCGCAATTTGATACCTATTTCTATTAGTGAGCCGCTTAGGCTCACAGAAATAGTATGAAATTGAAATATTTGTGTAAATAATTAAATCACAAATATTTCTCTTTTTTTTAATAAAAAAAATATATTGTGCTGGGATTTTCCATCTTCTTTCATAAAGGAAAAATGATACATGTTTCATATCAAGTTGAGATACCTTTAAAATTTCCATATTCTTCTTCATCTATGTTGAAAAGTCAAAAATATAGACTTTGATTGTGTGAATTTATTCGTTATGCAATTACTATAAATGATAAAAATAGCAATAACGATGCGCCAATCTTTAATAACATGTAACATAATAGAACTGGTAGAAATGGTTGGTTTTATTATTTCCAAATAACATAACAAAAGCATTTGTGCCTGAAGCATAAGTCCGAACTGTTCGACCAACACAATAAACAAATGAATAATGCCTCGCTTGCATTTCACAGCAATAATAAGTATAATAACAATAATAATACGCGAATTCATAATTCCAATCTGAATTGAATTATGGGCTGGCTAACAATAGGAAATTAACGAACGAGATGTATTTTCATACTTAAGATAACACTGATTTCTTCAGGATTTCTGAGATGAAGCTAAATACGAATATAGGTATGTGTGTGGTGTGTGTCAAATCTAAATATTCTCTTTTGGGTGAAAGTGGGCTATATTGACGCTTATCACCTTTTTTCTAATAATCAAAGCGCATATTTTCCTAAACCCGTCTAATTCAAACTGTGCATACATAATTCTTTATTAAATTATTTATTTATTTACTTTTTTTCAAAAATATTAGTATAGGGTTTTTTTAATAGATTTATATTATCCACTGACACTTCGTGATGGAATTGCATTTTTAATTTATTATTAGATTAAAACCAATGTTTTTAGCTTTTCCACTTTTTTTATTTTTACCAGTCTGATGATGTCGGTAACGACGAAACCCGGTCGCTGGTCAAATAAAAAAAGGGGAAAAGCTAAAAATATTGGTTTTAATCTAATAATAAATTAGTATAGGGTGTCCGGTGGCAGAATTCGAATTTAAAATTTTAATAGTAAATAAACTGCAAAGGATAAAAATTTATAATTCGTATTTGAAGCACTTACTTTGTGATTTTCCATTTTATAATTTAATTGTAACTTTGTTTTAAAATCACTATAAATATTTTATTACGACTTAATTACTATGTCTACCGGTTTCGAAGCTAACCGCTTCTTTATCAAGACTGATTTCTTGATAAAGAAGCGGTTAGCTTTGAAGCCGGTAGAAATTATAATTAAGTTATGATAAAATATTTATAGTGATTATAAAACAAAGTTACATTTTCATGATAAAAAATTATTTCAATAACTATTTTAAAGAAGAGAAATGCGAATTTTATTTCTTAAAAATTATTTCGTCTAAATGTAAACTGTCACGTCGGACACACTCTTGGAATCTGACCTCAGTATTCCATGTCACTTGCTAGTGAAGTGATGTCTGAATGCCATTCACTTCACTATCGATATTTTTTTTAGTGCAGAGATGGTCGCGGGGTCGGTTTTATACGAGTATATAACCGATCATAGAGATTTTTTCTACCAGTTTCTTCGTCAGGATAATCACTGCACCAGCATGCAAACAATACTACACGTCACCTCTTCTAACACTTATTCTCACCCAATGGTGCATAGGGTACTGCTTCATATTGACACAGTGTTATCTTGATCCTAAAATACACTAAGGAAAGGTGATTATTAAACTCAAAAGTAATCAAACGTTTTATTTTTAATATTAAAATGTTTCATTTAACTCTGAGAACGTCGAATGTACGTGATATCTATGCAAATATTTTTTTTTCAATTTTTAAGTTTTACTCAGTAAATACAGCTAATAATACCACTAATACCACTTATAAATAACTAAATAGTGGTATTCACTAAGTAAAACTTTAATTAAAAATGGATATATTTTACCACAAAGTGACTGCCGAATCAATTAATGAAATAAATGGAAGAAATTAATCACTTAATGTGTGATAATATTTTGTATACGAGTATTATAACAGGATTGCGTTTATTTACTAATTTTATTTTTATAAAAAAAAATCGTTCACATGTTTACGAAACAGACTTATTCATTTCTTGAATGTTTTTTGCAAATATGTACTTTTGGCTCATTTTATAAACTTTATAAAATTAAATAACTTTGTTTTAACATTAAAATATTGAAAATTACATTACCGAAAACTCCATAATAATTAATTGCATTCATTAATTTATGTAATTAATTATGAATATTTTAATGTTTAATGTTTTAGAATTTAATTAACCCTGGTGATGACAAGGTTCTTGTCGAAACTGGTAGGTTAAAGTGTAATTATAATAAAAAAGGGGTTAAAACAAAGTAATTTAATTTTATAAGACTTATTCATGTTGTATATCATATTGCATCCTGTTGGAGGACCGTATGTCTGTATGTTATGGTATACAGAACTATCTTCACTTCGACTTGCTAACCAGTTTAGTAGTGGAAGGCACAGAGCTACAGGAACATGGGTTTCGTAGGAGATAATAGGTAAACATTCTACATTAGCGAGATTAAGTCTCCACACCTAACATAATATGTATTGAGGTAAACTGTGGTAAGCCTTGTTGTTAAACTAAGACAGTTTCTCTCTAATCATTTCCTATATATGTACTTATGATATTTTATAGCTTAATGATTAGTATACTTGTTGCAATTATACCACATTAGTTTAAAGCTCCAGTGAGACAAAAGTAGTATCTTTTTTTTGTATATTTAATGTATTGTTAAATTTGTGATATTGTAAAATAACACTCTCCTTATCATTCATCGTTCACTTTGTGTAAAACCATTTTATCACTTTACCGGTAGCCATGAAGTAGTATTTTTAAGTGGTTTTACACAAAGTGAACGATGAATGATAAAGAGAGTGTTATATTAGCATACCACGAAGTTAACAATTCTTTTAATATAAAAAATATAACTAGAATTGATTTTTCATTATTATACTTATTTAAAATTATTTGTTGCTGTACGGATGTGAGTCGTGGCACCTCACCAAAGCTCAAAGCAAGAAACTAGCAAGTTTTGAAAATAGGTGCCTGAGGCGAATACTGGGTATAAAGTGGTATGACTTCGTCAGGAATGATGATGTGAGGAGAAGAACTCAACAGCCCCTCATACTGGAAGTCCTGAAGAGTAGAAGGTGGACATGGTTGTGACATGTCCTTAGAATGCCACCTGAGAGCATCAACCCCTCATGTCTCTTCTTCCAACCCCGAGAATTCTGGCGCCTCGGAAGGCCGCTGACGACCATTCACCGACTATACTCAGCGGAACTTCGAGACGCCAGACTGACCTGGGAGGAAGCCAAGGAGATGGCGCGTGACAGAGTGACTTGGAGACGTCTCGTGTTGGCCATATGCTCCACCTAGGGAGCAAACATGGAAAAAGAAGAAGAAGAAGAAGAAGAAGAAGAATATTACCTACTTTGCCTTCACGCAATTGATCAATACAACAATCCATCAATACGATGCAGTGCTCTATGTACCATTAGGTGAGGGTTGTGCTAGATTCTAATAGGTTAGATTTTTCTCGTAATTTTTCCATACGATTTTACCCCTCTATAATGAGCTTTAAGCATTCTTCTATTTCCATAACATCTTATTCCGGATGTTTTAATTTTTTAACGATGACTTAGGAAAAAGTCAACATTATTTTTTTTTAATTACCTAATGTAGTGACTCTGAAATATTAGCTACGGCTCATGCAACATCGCTTATCATGGCCTTTCAAAGATTTTTATAAGGTTTATATTTATAGCCCCAATAAATGACCAAATGCCACCTTTTTTTAAAACTCTGGCCCGGCTTATTCCCCTCCCTACAGATATCCATCTCATCCTGGCGAGCAGGAACCCAATTTTGTACGGACTTTTAGTTGTTTTTTTGAAATTGAATGGAATAAATTTACAGTTTAATAATAAGTCTATAATATTTTATAATTAAGTAACAATATTCAATTAACTTGACATTGGCAAAAGTAATGTATTTCATACGCAACGTCATTCTATCTTTTGAAAAATATATATTTAAAGCCTATACCAACTCGTGAGTGGATTTACTCCTTATGTTTAAAGTTACTATAATATCTTGTTATTCATGAGTGAAAATACTAGGCAAAAATACTCGCTATCTCTCTAAAGGCATGAATTTATAGAGTTCAATTATTCGAAGTTAGCAATGAAGTTACTTGGGTAAATTGTTTTAGTTCTTTGATTTGACTTGTGAGTTTTTAAAGGATATGAGTGAGTTCAGAGGACAATACAGCAGAAAGGCACTGAAATGATATAGAATCTGACCGTTCACATATCGCTCACTCCTTTCAAGAACGTCATAAATCAAAAATCGTCAATTTTCCAATTTTCAGTTGTGCATGTTTTCGGAATGCCCAGAAAATGTACTACATCCCAGCAAAAGTGGCATATTTTTAACTTAATATTTACCCGCTACAGGGCAGAAAGTGTTGTTTTTGCATTTTGAAGAAAAGGTATTGTTTAATTATTTTTTTAAATATACTTAATATTTTTCAAATGGAGAAAAAACCTTCAGGTTTTACCTGAAAAGATCTGTTGCACAGTAAAAATTTCAATAAGTGGCTTGATATTAATTTTTAATACATTGTATTATATTTTTAAACTTTAAAAACGTTCTCCTGAAAAATCAAGTTTTTTGATGTATGACGTTCTTGAAAGAAGTGAGCGATATCTACTAATACTATCGTTGTTTTTTATAGTTAGATTACAATTATGTACTTATAAATAATGCAAATTGATTTCAGGCTGTGAGCCGTCTAGTAAACAGAATAATTGCAACTTTACTTGTGTATTTATTTAATCGTAATTGATCCTATGAAGATTACGGATTATTAATTCAAGTTCAAGGTCAACAACACTGAATCGATAATATATTCAGTAAAAAATATTTGATTGATATCTGAGTTTAATATAATGTATGTATATCATTTTTTATCTTAAATTAGGCAGTGCATTTTAAAAGACATGTCATATCTGTCCATTCAATCAATGCTTCTCATGCGTTATCATAAAGGTATCTATTTTAATAATACAGTTTATCTGTAATTTTAGACTCTTGAATAAAAAATTAATTTGATAATTATTTAATCGCAAATCAAATATGTATGAATTGATAAATAAATTATTATTTGATTAGAGCAAATATTACAGAAACCCGTTATTTAAGGTAGCTATCTCACTGTGATATAAATCATATTTAAGGAGGATAGAAACAAACAGCCGGAATAATCGGTGGTTATGTATGAGAAGGTGCTTGAATGTGGAAGAGGCGAAAAATTAACAGGATAGTGTGGCGTTCTATTCTCTCTGTCTACCGCCGTGGAGAAGGGGCATGATGATTAGTTGGTTAGTAAGTTTTTTTTTAATAATCCAGGGTCAGATCTTGCATACATCCACAATACAACATAGATGGCTCTTGTGAACTCATATGTACAGCGTCATGAAATAAATAATACGTACACATAGTTGTTTGTAGGTACCAAAATCTTTGGCGCTCTATTGCCGACTATCTGGATTCTAGATCCTAGGTGACTGGAAGTCTGTAGTAAATAGTGTTGTGAAGTTTACAGCAACAACCAGCCGACAGACAATGGCGGTAGCTTACCCTCTTCCTTGTATACTGGATTATAAACTAGCCGAACCAGATTACGAACATACCATCTCAAAATTATGATAACAGAGAATAAGGCTCTACGTACCTACTGAACAGTCAAAACCTATGCATACCCATGGACTTACATAAACCCCATACATATCGCTCACTCCTTTCAACAACGTCATATATCAAAAAACTTGATTTTTCAGGAGATGGTTTTTAAAGTTTAAAAATATAATAAAATGTATCGAAAATAAATATCAAGCCTTTATATAACTTTTTGCTGTGCAACAGATCTCTTTAGGTAAAACGTAAATGTTTTTTCTCCATTTGAAAAATATTTAAAAATAAAATTAAACAATACTTTTTCTTCAAAATGCAATAACAATACTTTCTGCCCTGTAGCGGGTAAAAAAATATGCCGCTTTTGCTGGGATATAGTCATTTTCTGGGCGTTCCAAAACACAACTAAAAATTTACGATTTTTGATATATGACGTTGTAGAAAGGAGTGCGCGATATGTTTATATAATATGTGTATACATATGCAGGGTTTTTTTTTCGTTTTTTGCGGTGGAACGGCGTTCCGGCACCTTTTATCACGGATTTTTTTTAATTTTCAAAATCAATTAGACGAAACAATGTTTGTGCTTACGTAATTACAATCTATCTTTATATAATTCGTCAAAATTATGATATATGGTATTGTAATGAATATTTAAATGATATTTAATTTTTTTGTGAGTTCCAGAGAGCACCTTGCGAAGATTGGTGTTTTTGACTCCCCCATTTGCGAATGTCGTTTAGAAGAAGAAGACCTTAACAATATATTATTTGTTTGCCCCAATAAATTACCAATTACCAACATGTTTCAAAGCTCTAGCCCCGCTCATTCCCCTCCCTTCAAATATCCAACTCATCCTAAGGAGCAGGAACCCAATTAAATACAAGATTTTAGTTGTTTTTTTTTTAATTGAACAGAATCAATTTTTACTTTAATAATAAGGATATCAAAATTTATAATTTAATAATATTATTTAATTAACTTGACATTGGCAAAAGCAGTATATTTTTACTTTAACAATAAGGATATCAAAATTTATAATTTAATTATATTATTTAATTAACTTGACATTGGCAAAAGCAGTATATTTTTACCTTAACAATAAGGATATCAAAATTTATAATTTAATAATATTATTTAATTAACTTGACATTGGCAAAAGCAGTATATTTTACTTTAATAATAAGCATATCAAAATTTATAATTTAATAATATTATTTAATTAACTTGACATTGGCAAAAGCAGTATATTCTGTATGCAACGCCATTATTTATAAAAAAAAAGTTTCAGTTTTTTTTAGATTTCTAAAATATTCAAAGCTATACATTATTTGGCCTTTGTGTAGTTAAAACTAGCCGTGAAAATAAATATAACTCAATCGGTAAAAAAATGAATGTTTTCGATTACAAATTTAGTAAAATTATATTAGATGTTTAATATCAAGTTGAGATGCCTGTAATACATATATAATTTTAGATTTCAGATTTAACTTGTCGGTTTACATAGGATATGAGTTTTCTCATGTAACATCTTATCTAAAACTAGTTAAAGTCATGAGTTAAACTTTTTAGCAACCTCGCCGATGTTTGAGCTAAAGCCGGTGCAATGTCGTGATGGTGGTTTTTCCGTTGTGCGCGCGGCGTTCTTCTGTTTCTATTGTAGATGGCGGGAAACGGAACGAAGCGAAAAAATCGACCGCGGAAGACAATGGGCGGCCGCGGTGCGCGGCGGTAGCGTCTGGCGATGGCTTCCTGCTACGCGGTGAAATGGTAACAGTTCTGATACATGGACCAAGGAACTATGAGGAAAGAGACTCTCAATCGGTGGGACGGGACCTTAGCATCATTACATCCACAATATTTTTAGTTTGTCCAAATCTTTGTTCACGAATCTGGTTTTGTCCACTTAGGAGTTATGTTTTGTTATATTGATATCTCAATATGGATGACGAAGAATTCTTTATGTCTGAAATTAATATTAGTATTAATTTTATTTTTATTTATTTTTATTTGGTGTTAAATTTTGAAATAAAAATTATAATATCATTTGAATTTAGCAATTTGATAACAAAACGAAAAATTTTAAAGTGGATAAACCCTGAATTAATCGTATCATATATAAGTATAAGTTTCATAAATGTGAGTAGTATGGTTGTCAATCATGGTTAGAATGGTGAATGTTACACGTGTATAAAGTAATCACTTGAACTTACCTATGTCGTAAGTCCTATAAATACCCATACTACCATTTTTTTCTTCATCTATGTTGAGATGTCAAAATGTAAAAATAAATTCAAGTGGAAAAATCCAGATTTGTGAACGAGGATTGATTAAGACACACTTAAAATAATGAAAACGAACATTTTTTTTAAAACCCTTATCCGCACCCCAATGGTGCATAGGGCACTGTGTCGTATAAACGCAGTGTTATCTTGATCGTTTTTACACATGAAGGAAAGGTGATCAGCCGTCCGCATCAGGTACCAATCCATGGTAATATTGAATAAATATTACAGTGTAAAAATCACTGATATTTATTTTACCACTCTTGGGAATCGAACCCGGGACCTCCAGAACGGTAGCCGAGCGTGCTGACCATTACACTACGGAGGCGGACTATAAATAATATTGTCCTTTTAAAAACTGGTAGATTTTTATTTTAAACATTTTTTGCTTTTATGTTTGATTTATTTTTAAGTGTCTTTCTTTCCTCTTCGAAATATATTTGAGAACCACTTTCTTCGGCCTTTATAACGTCGCTAGCCGATGGGACGTGATGCTGAATTTATATTTTATAGTAAAATTATAGGTATTGTAACATCTTTGTGCTTATTTAATAAATAATTTATTGTCCCCCCGTTCGTCCTATGCATGCAATAAACTATTACCGGAAGGCATTACAGGAAGTAATATTATAAAATTATGTACATCTAAGGTCTAAGGTTACGTTCACAATAGAGACTACATAGTGGAAACTATAAAAATCGTCTGTAGTCTAGAAATCTGTTATCACGAGCAATATCTGTTACCACAATTTTGAAAATTTAGTTTATAAGTATTAAATAATTTATTTTGTATTTTAAACGCATTTTAACTTGTGGTATGGTATTATAATACTCTCCTTATCATTCATTGCTCATATTGTGGTATTACATAAAGTGAACCATGAATGATAAGGAGAGTGTTATAAAAAAAGTAAGTTACCATCACGTCATGTATCATTACCGTCAGTTTTAGTAATAATATATTTTTAAGCCAAAAGGACTCGATGTTTCGTAAACAAAAAACGCAAAAACTGAGGCCTTTCTAGTACATTAAAAACGTTTTAAAAATGATTCCCAATACACAAAATTACGCTTTTAAAAAAATATTAACCAAATAGATGACTAACTAAAAAAACTAACCTCATACATTCACATCGATTATTTCGACTTCTGACCTGACCACTTTCAAGAATTTGAAACACTTGATCATGCCAAGTATAATTCTTCGATCTTCTTCTGCTTCTATTATCAACCACGTTCGCCACATAAATTAAGTTGTGCTAATGTTATACTTTTCATTCTTCACATATTCGATTCAATTGCCCACACCGCCTAACACCTATTTTTAATTTTGTCGATAATATATATACATATATATATATATATATATATATATATATATATATATATATATATATATATATATATATATATATATATATATATATGTATATATATATATATATATATATATATATATATATATATATATATACATATATATATATATATATACATATATATATATATATATATATATATATTTAGATATATAAAACACGTTCTAGGTACCTACCCATAACCTCGATCATGATATAAAATTATTTATTTTGAGCATTCGTATGTATGGCGGCGAATTGCCAATTCAAAGGTTCCATATAATAAATCATGTAATCAGAAATATACACTGGATTGCAGGTAGGTATGTATATCACATATTATTCTACAATATTACAGTATACTGGATATGAAAAGAGATTATTTATTTGTTTCTCTTTGAACATAAACAATTGAAGGCGTGAAGCGAGAATAATGGTACCTACTTTTGCAAGTACTCCATAATGGGAGGATTCCCAAGAACAATGATATTCCTTAGCTATAATTTTATTACTAGCCATACGTTTACGTATAGTATAATTCGTATACCTTCTTGCCTACAATACTTGGTATACAATACTTGGTACAAAATCACTCAATTCATTTTCAATTAATTTTTTTATGAAATCAAAAAACAGCTGTTAAAGTACCCTATCCGACATGAGCGATGTTTAATGCTGCATATCTTGCTATTTTGTTCAACAGATTGAACTAAAAAATCGTTAAAATTAAAATTATCAAACGTTGACCGGTTCACGGCGGTAAAAATGTTTGGGACCCCTGGTCTAATTCACTGAACAATTAATTACTCAACCACTTTTATGTGTTTTTTTCGCAGCTTTCTCTGAATTATGAAGTGAAATATATTCGACCCCTAGCTGCGCTAGGGGTCGAATATATTTCCACGCACAATTTTTTTGTTTATATATATATATATATATATATATATATATATATATATATATATATATATATATATATATATATATATATATATATATATATATATATAATATATATATATATATATATATATATATATATATATATATATATATATATATAAACATATATATATATATATATATATATATATATATATATATATATATATATATATATATATATATATATATATATATATATATATATATATATATATATATATATATATATATATATATATATTGGATTTTGACTTTTTTAGAATATTTGTTAAAAAATGTTTTTTTCATCATTTTTTATCATTTTTTCACTCCTCGCATTTCAATAACTCTTTTCTTTTCAAAATCATATGATTATTTCGAATAAAAACGTATTTTTTCTATACATAAACGGTATTTTAAGCAAAAAATTACCAGGGTTTACCGAAAATTAAGTTGGGATTTATCACATATTGAGCTTTAAGAATGGTTGTTTTCTTCAATTTATTATTTACGTTTTCCTTTAGTATCTGCTATTATGATATGATAATTGTGTCGGGTCATCGCAGAAGTATACCTTTATATTTGATTTTGAGGTCGCTCTTATCTCCACCGCGGACCTGCATACCTTTCGTTGCAGCATCCCGACACATCTTGAAGAACGCCAAAGCCTTGCATCTTAATATTAATCACCTTTCACATCGATTGAATCGTGACCTGGTAGAGAGTCACGTCTTTTAATATCTACAAATATATGAACATCGCATTGTCCTACACCGGGTGGTTCCAATCTAACTTTGTGTTTTAATAACCTTTTTCAAAATTATTTGTTTAATGTAGTTACAAGAGTTTTTTTTAATGTAAGCAATTTTCTAGACATTTCTAGTTTCCAATCTTGAAATTAATTACCCAGTTCTATGCAAAAAATAGACAAAGCTCTTTTGCTTGGAGAGAGACTTACATTTGTTATTTATTTTTTTATGTTTGTGGGTGAATTAATATATTTTTTTATAATTCGTTTTTTATTGCGTTTTTTAATAATATTATATTTCTTTATATAATATTATATTACTTGTAACTTATACTTACTTTATACTTAATAGTGTTACTTCGTACCACTATGTATTTCTTAAAATCCAGACTGACTGATGTAAAATCTATATTCCGCATCATTTTCTGTAAAAGATGCAGATTGCATCATGCTCAAACCAAATACTTGAAAGTGGTTGGGTCAGGAGTGGGAATAATCGGCGTGTATGTACGAGGAGATGCATGAATATGGAAGAGGCGAAGATTGTTTGCAAGGACAGATTAATGTAGCGTTATATTCAATTCAATTCAATTAAATTTTATTCAAACACAAAAAATTAATATGTACATAACAAACATTATTCAAGGCGTATATATTAAAAGTAAGCAAGAAGACTTAAAGGTGTAGAAGAATCCCGCTTTGGAAAACTCCTTCGGACACATGGAACAGATCAATATCCAATGTGATATTGTTCAACATAGCGGTAGCTCTTCCTACAGGCATAACCATCGGCAGGTTGGTCCTGTGTATAGGAATGTGAAACAATCTATGTCGACGCTGTCTTAGGTAACTATCGGGAAATTCCGTCGGGTAGAGCCAAGAATAATAGCCGTACTCTCTCATGTAGAGAGTTATTATTATTATTCTCTCTACCTACCCCTGTGGGAAGAGGTGTGATAGTTATTTAGTTTTTTTTTGTTGAAAATATTCCAGGCTTAAATTGTTAAACTTATTCCTTATCGTCCTGTATTTATTTTCCAACAACAGGTGGTCGGAATCTTCATAGGACTCGGTGATATCTTTTTGTTGCAACTCTTATACCTTCCATCGGAGATGTTAGGCGGCGATAAGGAAGAAAGTGAGTAGATGGTACACAGATACAAAATGCGGTAACCGATAACGCATCTCTACTTAGTACAATCTAAATACGAGGTGGTATCTACCTTCTTTTACCGACAATATTAATGACCTTAGCAGTTATCCCAATCGCAACGTGCTAAGTCACGTAGACCGGATATAAAAAGTCTCTCATTTTGGTAATGAGTGTTTTTGCCTAGAATTTTCACTCATGAATTACATGAAATTATAGTAACTTTAAACATAAAGAGTAAATCCACTCACAAGTAGGCATAGGCTATGAAACTTATAAAGTTGAAGCTTGAGTAGGGACATGATAAACGGTGTTGCATAAGCCGTAGCTAGATTTCAGAGTCACTTGGACGTTAGGTAATTCAAAAAAAAAATTTTAAAAATAATGTGAAAAATCTGCATATATATATACCATACGTATTTGTGATATCAAAAAGTGCTTTGAGGCCCAGTACTCGTTAAGTCGCTACTTAATTTTCTCTAAATCTAGGTAACATTTTAAGTATAAAATAAAATATGTTATTTTTTCCACATAAAATTTATTTGACCAGCAACCGGATTTTGTCGTAACCGCAATCATCAAACTGGTTCAGTCATATAAAATTCATGTGGAAAAAATTACATAGTTGTTATTTTATTCTATTAAATGCGATTCCACCAAGAATATCAGTACAAAACTGAAAATATTTTATGTAATTGATTTTCTCTTAAAACACCGTTTTTGCATTGAAAAAATAAGTGGTTATTCAAAATAATTATATGGTTTCAAGGAGATAAAAAAATCTAAATTGTGTATTCTAAAAAAACAACAACAAAAAAACAAAAAACATTCTTTTAAAAAAATGGAGCGTGATCAGATGTGTGACCTCTCCGGTAGTCTCTAGTGGAATGAATTCTGTGTAAGAAGTATTGTAGCGAATATCCTCAACTCCTAAACGTTATATTCTACACAGCTGGCAAGTATTTTTTAATTTTCCAAAGTTGATATCTATGCCAGTAAAGAAGATAACATAAATTCCATGATAAACAGTTAAGTATACGAGTATATTACATAGAACGTGCAATATTTACATGTATAAATGTAATAAGTTATGTATAGGATGTTCATATTCATGAGAGGCACGATGAGTGTTTTCTTCAGTGATGGATTAAAGCTTTCATCCTGTATGAAGCATCGGAAATAACATATTATGTGATTTGTCTGCCAACGTAGAGAATATCATATAAGCTGTAAAACCAACCTGCGTACCTACTGTAATTCTGACTACAGGATGTTTCGTTTTTGGTTTTATCTCTTTAGATTATCAGAAACACGAGTTAAGAAATATTGAAAAAAAAGTCTTTGTATTTACACATTTAAAATTTTGACCTGACAAGCGTATTTTTTTATAACTGTTTGTACCTAGGATAGTTTCACTTAAATAGCTTTTTCGACCGCAATGGCAGCGCCATCTGTTTAATGTAACAGCAACACACGTAATACTAAACATTGTTTATGGTAGACAGCGTGGTTCTTGGAGGATGATATCATTTAGAATTTTAAATATTTTAGATAGCATTTTTGTATCGTAGGTTTTTATTATTTACATAGTTTTCAAGCATTGTGAAATTAAACAAATTAGAAATGTGTGCTATCTATTTCATTTTATTGTCAAAATGCATTGTGATAAGTTATAATACACTGGATTAAAAAATGGGGGAAAAAATCATTGCATCTTTTAAATTGACATTGTTCAAATTTACTTTAAATACGATTTTCAAGCAAAAATATTTTTTCAAGCTATCAAATAGAAAAATCACAAAATTGGTGACTTAAATATTCTATTTCATTCGACTTATTTTGTATGTACAGAAAATATTTTAATTAAATATTATGTAAGATCATAAATAGGCATTTATATTATACAAATATGCCTTCATAATAAATATATATGCTTGGCGTTAATAATACTATGGAATAATTCAATGTTTATTATTGGTTATTTTACCGCTTTTAGGCTAGGGGATTTTTTAAATAATATTTATTTTGGATAATAAAAGCATCGATAACTTTGTGGTATGGTAATAAAACACTCTCCTTATCATCCATTGTTTACTTTGTGTAGTACCACTTTTTTAAACACTTATTTGTGACTACCGGTTTCGGAAATTCATTACATTGTCGTCTTTCTCTCTTTGAGAAATTTTATATTTATGCAAATGTCAAATCGTAATTATTTAATTTTAATTTTAACAATTTTAATGTTATAATTTTATTTTGATTTTAATGACCTGATGATGGAATTATCTTCCGAAACCGGTAGTCATAAATAAGTGTTTAAAAAAGTGGTATTACACAAAGTAAACAATGGATGGTAAGGAGAGTGTATTAATATTTATTGGTTGCCTAAGAAAATTCTCCTTCCCTATTTTGTAGATATATATATATATATATATATATATATATATATATATATATATATATATATATATATATATATATATATATATATATATATATATATATATATATATATATATATATATATATATATATATATATATATATATATATCTTAAAAATGATAGTGAATGTGTATAGTAAATAGTAAATGAATAACGTTGATCCCTTAAAGCAATCACAATACAATACAATAAATACAATGGTTTCAATATTTTATTTCACTCAAGTTTTTTTTGTCTTATTCGTCTTGTCATGTTTTTAAAATTAGATACCACTAAATTTGATACATCATGAATATTTTTTTATACATCTTTTTTCCCTATCGCTTCATCAATTTTAGTCAATTTTAGTCAAGTACACACCTTCTTTCATACATCGTGTTTTTTTTTTTATTTTTAAAAATTGAATATATCAACACTAAATGAGGCACATCTTGTGAAGACGTCTCATCACATTCACAAATAGGCTAGGGGTTAATTTTGTTTTTATTTTCTTATAAAACTTTTGTAAAAGGATAAAATAATTTTCAAATAGGAAAATTATGTACTATGTAGGTAAAACCGATATATGCAGTAATATTTATAGAATATTTACACATGTACCTAGTGTGTTGCATATTTATGCATACGAATATGCACTTTAGCCGTTTCGCACACAGCGGGATTAGCTGTCATACAAATCATGCGGAGTTGTATACAAATGTAATAAAACCTTTAAAATCAACGGGAACATCGCCAAGTACCGCAATATTCTATATGGAGAAAATATTCTTACATCCGTGTGAGGATCGCTCAAAAGTTAGAACACACATGTATGTATGTATGAATCATTCTTAATCCTGCATTTTATTTTATATTTCAATAAACTTAAACAATTTTTAAAAATCAATTAAATGCCTTTTATACATGTTAATCTCATTAAAAGTTTTAAAAAAACACACACACACACGACATAAATAATACAAAGGAAAAAAAAAACTTATATCTTGTATAAGTATTAATAATAAAAAAATTAGTGAAGTCCATCTCCAAGCACAAGGGCTTAGTCTCTTTTTTGGAAAGGAACATAGTAACTAGTATCAAGATACGTTAAAAGTAGAAATGTCTAGCAAATGAATTAAATTATAGTATTTATTTATACTATATTACATAAATAAAAAACTAAAAAATAATTCACATTTCACACTTAACAAACTTTAGTGAGTATGGTAGGTTATTTTAGTGAAATGTAAAAAGTAACGAAAGCTGGTTGATCTAATTCAACGAATCTCTTTTTTTTGTAATTCATTTTGTTTTTTTTTTAATAAAATAAAATAATTAATACTTAAAACATATCATAAAAGCATGTTTTTTGAAACACAATGAATAAATATCAAAACTAACCATCACGCCGCTCACCCGCAGTGGTAGCCAGATAGAATAGAACGCTCTGTCTTTGTAAGCAGTCTTCGCCTCTTCCACATACTTGTGTCTCCTCGTACGTACCCGCTGATTATTCTGACTCCTGAACACTTTCAAGTATTTAAATTTCTTTTTAATGATAATGCTTGGTTTTTCTTGGTCTTTCTCTGCATCTTTTTCCAACTGCATTCGCCTATTTTTTTACCGTTTTCATTCATTAGGTAAGTACGATTTTTGTCTATGGATTACTAAAATTTATTTTTGTATTTTATAAGAAATACAGGCATAAAAAAAACGTACATTTTGTCTTTTGATTTAACAAAGCCAACAATTGTTCTTGTCACTCTTATAATTTTCTGTCTATTACTTGTAACCGATAGTAAAATATTACAACCAGAAAAAACAAAAAAAGATCAGAATTCATTTGTTCTTTCTTTATCATGATCCATTCCTGTTTCATTGCAAATTTACGTTTCAACAGTTATGCTATGAAAGAAAACGATATTTTGCTGGTAAGTAATATCACTCATACAATGTTGTCTAACAGTAATTCTCTTTTGTTTCCACAGATATGCTGTACCGACATAACATCGCATTCGACAATGTTGCTTCAGAATTAGAAATACTCGACACTTCAAGATGTACGGTAAGTGATCGTGTTATTATTCATCTACATCAATCGATACTTCCAATCAAGCGTTCATCTTTGGAAGGAAATTATCAAGTCCCAAAAAACGACACCTGGTTTAATCTTAACCGGGACTTCGAATACACGCCCAACTCTATAGGTGACTCAATTCTAGCCAATTTTACTATGAAGAAAAATATGTAATGACAAGTATTGTTTATAAAGTAGTGTTTTACTTGGTCCACCGTAAAATATATAATGACAAATATTGTCAATAAAGCAATGTTTAACTTGATCTACTGCAAAATAAATAATGAGAAGTTTTGTTTATAAAGCAATTTTTTAGTCTTCAGTAAAATACGTACTATTTTAATATTGTTTATTTTATGTATCAGATACTGTATTATTCACTCTATGGGTGATATCTCAAAATACATACTGACAAATATTATTTATTAAGCACTGTTTGACTTGGTCTTCAGTTAAATATACAAAATAATGAAAAGTATTGTTTCAAAAAAAATATTAACTTGATTGACAGTAAAATAAATATATTATTAGATTAAAACCAATATTTTTAGCTTTTCCACTTTATTTTTATTTGACCAGCGACCGGGTTTCATCGTTACCGACATCATCAGACTGGTGGGAGGCTATACAAATTGTTATGTTATATATAAAACAAGGCAGGAGTTGATAACCATGTAAAATATATATATCCACAAGTATTGTTTACGAAACAATGTTTAACTTGGTCTAGTGTCAAATAAATGAAACAAATACCGTTTATAAAGCTATGTTTGATTTGATCTTCATTATAATATACATAAAATGACAAGTATTGTTTATAAAGTAATGCTTTACTTGGTCTATAGTAAAATAAAGACACACAAATATTGTTTATAAAGCAATGTTTGACTTGGTCTTCAGTAAAATATATAATACATATTATAAGTATTGTTCCAAAAAAATAATTTATTAAATTAGCAGTAAAATACACAACGACAAGTATTTATGTTTTAATTTTTAAATCAAACACAGATTTTATGAGTCTACTAAGTTGTATTTTATTAAAAAAACACATAAAAATTAATATTGTGACAATCCATTCAATCTTCACCTTCGTTTGAAAATGCCATAACTAGACGAAACAATTGTCACAATATTAACTGTTATGTGTTTTTTAATAAAATATAACTAAGTTGACTCAAAAAATCTGTACTTGATTTAAAAATTAATACATAAATTAAAATGGAGTTCTACAAATTAATCGCCGAATCAATAAATAAACGACTGGTATTGTTTACGAATCATTGTTTCACTTGGTCTAGCGTAAAATACGTAATACAAACATTGTTTTTTATGTTAAAACAATGTTTAACATGATCTAAGCAATGTTTGCTCAATGGCTGATGAGAAAAAAAAAACAAAATTTGGTCTTTCATTTTACCGTATATGAATATTACCCAAAAGTAATATACATTAATTAAAATAAAATTCATATAAATTTTAGCGCAAGATTGAATTAAGGCATCGACAATTTTTTTTATGTCAAGTGTCAATATTATATTTATGTTTTATCTGTAGGAAGAAACACTCCCACAATATCAATTATAATACTTGTCGATTGTATAACGGAATTCCTGATGGAATTAATCTAACATTATTAATTATTTTAATCTCTTGTGTATAATTTTTAATCTGGTGTCCGAATAATAATCTCCTTATTAAGATTTCATGTACAATACCTAACTACTTTTTCGAACGCCACTAAAACATTAATAGTATGTTGGAAATTTGCATAACGATCTATCCACTTTTTCTTTTAGATATGTATGCTAATACAAAATCCACTTGGCCACCGACGTTATATGAATGTCAAACAGAATTTTTGATTATAATCACTGATGAATTGTTTTTAAACACTTTCTATTCATCATAAAACAGTATAAATATAGTTATATCAATAAGATAACATAACGCAGTTTTAAAATGCCATAACAAGGTGAAACAATTGTCAATAAATTAAACACCAAATCTAAACGCTTAGTTATCAAGACATACTTGAAAACGTGGAACTGATAATAAATAATTTAATAAAAACTATATGCATACTGGTTTTCACTTCAAATTACACGTTTTACAAACCAAATTGGATGTTTAACAAACCAAAATGGACTATATTCAGACTCCCATTTCAATAACTCTTTTCTTTTCAAAACCATATTTATATATATTTTTAAAACTCTTTTTTTTTCAAATCATAAACGGGGTTTTAAGCAAAAAATGCAATTACTTTAAATGTACCTGGGTTTAATGAAAATTAAGTTGCGAGCTATTGATATTCTCGCCTCAAACGTAAGGATATGATTTTCTAAAATTGCTAGTACATTTATACAGTTGAAATATATACAGTAACATCTATTTCACTATATTATTTACTGTAAAAAAACAATAAACAAATGGGGATTGTAAGCTATTGAATTTGAGGGTTGATGTTATCCCAAAGGGAATCTGGTTATAACCACAGGACAAAAGTAGTAATATGTACTCGTAATCTAAGATATTTTATCATTATATCTCTGATTCTATTTCCTTTTGCGAGGTCATTCTACCAACATTTCCTTGGCACGTGGATCAGTTTGCACTGTGACCCATAAAGACTCCTATATCTTGTATCACAGTATTACTTACTTGTAGCCCATTGCTATGTACCTTAATAATAGCAGGGCTGATATTCTATACATGTATACGTAAATTTGACGATACTTTTGTTCCTAAGAAAGGAACTTCTTTCTTTCCCCTGTCATTATTTTTAATACCAATAGACAACAAGACAATATTGAAAGCAAAGTAAAAATATATAAGACATATGTAAGACCGATTGCCACATATGGGATGAGACCAGAGCAGATACAGCGAGAACCAAATCTCTTCTAAGAACTTCAGAAATAAGGACATTGAGGTGCATAACTGAAAACACGCTAAGAGACCGAATACGGAACACGGAAATCCGGAAAATGTGTAGTACAGAGGATATAGTCAGATAGGGAAGACTTGAAGACGATTTTGGTATGGCAATGTCAAAATAATGCTATAGACTGGCCCGAATTGATCTTCAAGAGAACCCAGACGAAAAAAGATCACCTGGAAGACCTCCAAAACGATGGCGTGACAGCTAGCAATGCACGTCATAAGAGACTGATAACGGAACAGACACATCCTCAAATCAATAAGAAAGAGGAAGAAAAAGAAGAGATTACCACAACTTACCGAATCAATTAATAATATTATGAAAGTTTTGTTCTTCCGGAAATATCAAAAGTGGAAGGGGGAAAAAACACGTCATTCGCAGAAACTCTGTCGTCATTAGTTTGGTAACTTGGTGCCATCTACCATCGATATATTTTTTTAAAGATATACTGACTCAAAGAAAAGGTCATTCATCGACACAGCCTTACTTTAAGATTGGATATAAATAAATGAATGAGTCGATTTCATATTGTATAATTGGTTCCTTATTTAACACGTGATAATGATAAGTTCTATCACGTTTACGTATTATTCGTTTCTTTCTCTAGCCTTATAATAGCATATCTATGATTTATGCTTTCCTACTTTCTCATAAAACAGTTTAAACAAGTTATTTAATACTAACAATTTATGATATGGCTACTTTCCAAATGAGATGGAAGTCGATAATTGGACCAACCGATTTTTTTTATTATCAATATTACGTAGACTCCTTTCAACTGAAGTAGAGTGGTGAGTTGAAACAATATCTTACATAATATTTATTTATATTTATTTTTTACATTTTTAATGAAGACATTATACGTTGCGAGAGACTTGCATGAAATCGCATTATCTACAATTATTATAATATTAAAAGTAATATGAACAGGTGAAACAAGTTTGGTCCATAAGAAACCGAGAAAATAAGTATCAGAATTCACAAATAAGATTAATTGACTCGGTTTACCTTCAGGAAGTCATTCTTAATCGAATTATTTCAAGTATTGAGATTTATATATTTCCTTTTACCTACAATATCTACATGAGTAAATTATTGTACATGCACTGTTTTCTTATATTCTGCATTGCAAAATTACGCCGAGTGTGTACACCAAGGTAAAATACGATTGATTTTTTTAAACCATTTTTTAATTACCGTTTTTTTTTGTATATGTGGTAAAAACAAACATATGTGTATGTTAATTATCACAACAGAAAAATTACTGTTAACTGTATGTGAAAATTGTGGTATTTGTCGTTAAGGCCCAATATACGTTAAATTGCAATTCAATTTTCACTAAAACTGTCACAATTGACGTAATTATTTTTTTAAAGAGATTTTGGCATTTTGTGTCCTAACTTGGTTATGGTACCAATGTCGTCACTATTTTTATCATGTATGATACCACCTCTCGTGAGAGTTTCTTATGAAGTATTACGGATCTGATGTCGGACAGGTCCTTACCCAGGCTCCTGTTATAACTCATATGCAACTACTAATGTCCTAAACTATTTTTATCATGTATGGTTCTTAGGAATACAGGATGCCGAAAGATATGCGGTAATATTAAAATAAAAACCCATGATGGTCATAATCTTCACAAAGCTACTAAAAGAAGAGAAAGATCCAAATTAATTTAAAAAAGCCATTTACGAAATTTCTCTTTGGTTAAGCTGATATAGCTTCATTAAAAGCTTAATTTGAATAATGACTCGAGTCTTGCCTTTTACCATACATTGTTATGTACTTACTACGCTTTGCACTTATCGACTATTGACTTTATAAGCAGACAGCATTATCAACTTAATTATACATAATTTAACAGCCGAAGAAATATTTAATTTATTTTGATACCACTTTTTAAATCATTAATACTCAATAATCATCGAAATAATATCCTAACGGAACTTAATGGTCATTAATCTTATGAGTACAATAATACATTGGTACATAATTTGAATCTAGGACCCAAGTTCAGTTACTAAATTAACGTTCCATTATTATTTTCCCGTTAAGAAAAGTTTAAAGACCAGCAATTAATAAGAATAAATAAAAACTATGGTCAATTTATACTATATAGTGCTGTGTTCGTGAGAAATCACCTCAAAGGCGCTTTACAATTTTTAGTATTTTAATAATATGTTATTATTTCAAATAAAATTTATTAAAATACGTCGAGTTAATACCTTTTTTTAATTCACGTTAAAATGTTTGGAGACAATTAAAGGCACGTAAAAAATACTGGATTTCACCCAAAAGAGTTAATTTTGGCAAAATAGCATTCATTCCTTAATTTAACGAAGTTATTTTTTAAAATTATTATTGACTTTTTAATATACATATGTTGAGATATCAATAATAATAATACAATAAAAATAAAAACTACCCATAACTTCAAAGCAGAGCAAATCTCGCATTTGCAAAAGAAAATTGCAAATTGCAAAAGAAACACTCAAAAATATTGTGAATAAAAAAGTGCTCTAAAATTTATAACACAAAATTGAAAATGATCTTTTTAGGCATCTCCTAGTATGTAACACAATTATGGAAAGAATTTCTTACACATTTCTTGAAGCTTATATTTTTAAAAAATACTAATTTCAATCATAGATAGCAGTTGACATTTTCGAATGTTGAATGTCACACAGTGTATAAATTGATCACTTTAACCAGCCACCGACAGATTATAAACCCTGTAAATGTACAGCTCACAGTTTTTTAACTTCAATAGACTTACATTATTTATTGATTCGGCATTAACTTTGTGGAATGACATGATTATTTTATCAAAATTTAACACTTGAAAATACCACTTTATCGAGTTTTATTTTTATTTATAAAATTTAATTAAAAGTTTTAATTTGTACCAGAAGATGAAAACATCTGTCGTTTTCGAAACTAGTCGTAAATAAAAATGAAACTCGATAAAGGGGTATTTTCAAGTGTTTAATTTTAATAAAATTCAATAGACTTGTACATCCATATTGATATATCAATAAAAATCTTGATTTTAATTAAGATTTTAACAAAAAAAAGGATTTTAAAAAAACATGAGAATAAATGCATCTACCCTTCCCTTGACATTTACCAAAAAATTATTGTAAAATCTTTTAATAATATATTTTAAAAGTCGTTAAACTTAACGAGTCAAAACAAATGAATCATTGATTAAGTTTAACCAATAATTAATGAAATAATAAATTTATCACTTAACAGATTACTACATGCGTTGATTAATTATACTAAGTGTATAAAATAATTTTTGGGTCACATTCGCACTCACGTTTTACAGTCGAACTTACACATATACCTAGAATAAAAGCCGTAAAGTGCTTGCGTTTTGGTCAACGTGTGCAATTAATTTAAAAATTACGCTATGATGCAATACTTTAATTTATTAACATCATTTATTATATTAACGAAATTACTTAATACTTTAATATATTAATTTGGTCCTGTTTTCAGAAGCATGAATATTTTGAACTTTCAACATTACTTTTAATAAAGAAAAGGGAATGGGAATACCAGAAACGCCTATTTTACTTGGGGTTGCATAGGTACTCGTGAAAATCCCTTCAAAGAATAAATATGTACAGTATAGATGTGTAAAGTCCCTGCAGGAAAAGTACTAAAAACGCTGTTATATTCTTTATTGTTATAGCATTTCTCTATGGAATAATATGATGATTCAAATACAAAAAGGTTTATTTTTTAATACAAAAAGGCAGTTTTTTATATTCTCACATGTCGATGAGAACATCAGAAGTTCTCAAAATTAGTCGTATTAATCAAGGCCAAACTCGCGTTAGTAAAACTCAGTTGACTTCCGGCATCGCATAGGTCGTAGGGTCACGCCCATTTTTTTTTCAGAACACATATTGTATTTTATGTGTTTTTTGGAATTTTTTTTAATTTTTGGAATTTTTTTAAATAATTAACTTTCAATAACTCTTTTCTTTTCAAAACCATATATTTATTTCGAAGAAAAAACTGGAATACAAAAATAGTGTTTGAAAAAAATGTTACCTGTGTATAATGAAAATTTAGTTGCTATTTAACGATTTTTTTAAACCCTTATCCGCACCCCAATGGTGCATAGGGCACTGCTTCATATAAACACAGTGTTATCTTGATCGTTTACACATGAAGGAAAGGTGATCAGCCCTCCGCTTCAGGTACCAGTCCAGGGTAATATTGAATAAATATTACAGTGAAAAAATCACTTATATTTATTTGACCCTCCCTGGGAATCGAACCCGGGACCTCCAGAACGGTAGCCGAGCGTGCTGACCATTACACTACAGAGGCGGACGAATACTGGACCTTAGCAGTAATATATGAGTGTTTTTTTTTTTTTCAATTAAAATTGTTTATGTATAGATTTATAAAATATACAAGGACGCATAAAATTATTTGGTGTTAAAATTGACAACCTCAGACATTTATCTTCTTTCTTATAAAGAGGATCGAGAGATGTTTCATATCAAGTTAAGACAACAACATTCATATTATTTTTGACATCTCATCAAAGATGAAGAAGAATATGGATGTCTGGGCATTTACGGGGCTGACAACCGTCATAGGCTGGTTTAAGTGATCACTTTACACACGTGTAACATTCACCAATTCTACCCATTATTGACAACCACAGTACTAAAATTCTTGGTTCTAAAATTCTAAAGTTCTATATATATGCACCAATTTAGAAACATTGTTCTTGAATCACTAGAACATCACTAGAGACATCTTTTGGTGAGATGAAGAAAAACTTTTTTTACTTAGCAGAAACTCTTATATTAGTATGTGAGGTCCGAATCCTGAATTATAATCACACACATGAGAAACGCCAGAAAATATAATTTTCATTTTTTATTATTTAGATTATAATTTGACCAGTTGAAAAATAACTCCTGTAACTGGATAATCCAGATTTGTGAACAAGTATTTGGACCAGTGGCGTGCCTAGGGTTTACCAGTAAGGCAAGCCCATTATTTTTCACATTCGTGAATACATGATGTACCTATAATTTCTTCACCTCATATCATTCCCAGTATAGTAAGCACCCAGAAAGTATTATAAATATAAACCATGTATTGTAATCATTGTAAAAATATGCTAACATGTAACTTTTGTAAGGTATAGCCATCACCTTGAAATAAAGAAAATGTTCACTATAGTAAAATATCTTCCTCAGATATTAACCATAACCAATAAGTACCATCACCATATAATGGCATGCATAGTGTTTAATAATAATGTAAGCGCGCGATAATTTAAAAATAGTCATACATTAATTATGTATTTTTAATCATTTGGTCTAGATTTAGTCATTTTTATTTGGAGTTGTTAGGCAAGCCGGGCTTTTGGGCTTCTAGGGAAGTACCGCCACTGATTTGGACACACTCAAAATTATGTAAACTATAACATTGATTGCTCATTTAAAAAAAAAACTGTTTTTTTGTGACGATTCATTTAATTATAAATCGCAAATGTCGTTCATTTCATTTCGCCCGTATTATTTCTAGCATGTGCGCATTGCGAATTGACTAATTACGCCTCGGTAATCAGAATGCAGTATGAGCAACTACTATCTTGTATGCTAAATGCATCATGCCCAGTGCTAATATTATGGGACATGGTATCTCCTGAATGCGAGGAATGCAAGCCCTCGTGACCTTGTTACATTTTGCCTTTAAAGGTAGCGACTACAAGTGCCAGTATGGAAATTTCCCGATGCGGTTATCAAGGAACTGATAACAAAATTCCATTTAAATCTCTAACAATATTGATAATCGTTATCAAGATAATTTGAAAACAGTCTTAACTAAGATTAATTGCACAAAAACATACATTCTTCTAACCCTCATCCATTCACTACGGTGCATAGGGCACTACATTATATAAACGCAGTATTATCTTGATACTTAACATATGGGAAACATATAGGAAAGGTGCCTCTCGTGAAAACTTTAGTGATTCTTGTACAATTTTTCGAAATTGAAACAAATATATATATATATATATATATAAATATATATATATATATATATATATATATATATATATATATATA
This sequence comes from Brachycentrus maculatus, assembly GCF_059751285.1. NCBI lineage: Eukaryota > Metazoa > Arthropoda > Insecta > Trichoptera > Brachycentridae > Brachycentrus > Brachycentrus maculatus. The sequence goes on along the minus strand of NW_028281296.1, from coordinate 13,692 downwards.
TATATATATATATATATATATATATATATATATATATATATATTTATATATATATATATATATATATATATATATATATATATATATATATATATATATATATATATATATATATATATATATATATATATATATATATATATATATATATATATATATATATATATATATATATATATATATATTTATATATATATATATGTATATATATATATATATATATATATATATATATATATATATATATAAAATGCTTTATGTAGGTACTATTGTTCCGCAACTGTCCAGCTGTCACCTCCCACCTCCCACGTGGTCTCGATCTGTAACGGAAGGCAATTACTGGCGCGACGCTTTGACATAATCTATCGCAGTGGTTCCCAAACTCTGTTGGCCCGCGGACCCCTTTTCATAATCAAAACTTGCCTACGGACACTGGGTGAAAAACTACATAAATGCATAATAGAAAAATTACAAATCTAACTTGTATTGTCTTGAATGTCACGTAAAAATAAAATATTTAAAAAAAAAATGGTGAAGAAGTATTTTCTGCCTGTTCAGTGTCTTACTCTACATTAAAAAAATAGTATGAAGAGTGAGGTAGATGGGTTTGTTACCGTTATTCGTTATAAAATTAGATAATAATTCATCAATTTTTATTTATTATTACTTCCATATTTATAAAGTCCCTTTTTTTAATTTTACAAAAAAGGCAAAAAAAAACCTTCCTATCCTTAAACATCAATCGACCAAACGAGTAGAAATACCTTTCCTTTCTTTTGATACCCCGCTTGGATCACAGTTGATTTTTGGATGATCAGTACGGGAACTTTTAATTTTTCATTATTAATTTTTCATATTAATTAATGTTTTTTTATGAATATTATATACCAATCTTTTTGTTAGGGTGTAACTATAAGTACACAATTATCAAATCCCGTCACCAGCGGTCCGCAGGCGTAAAAAAAACACCCATCCGAAATGTGTTAATCCTTGCGCGGACCTCCTGACGTTGTTCAGAGACCCCCAAATCAATTTTGATTTTCCACGGACCCCCTGAAATATCCCGGAGACCCCTGGGGGCCCGTAAGGACACTTTGGGAACCACTGATCTATTGAAATGGAAGCTACGTGCACACACTGCGCAGAGCCCGCGTCAAACATGGTCAGCGAATCTCTTTTGCTACTATTGCCCGATACTTACAATACTTTGATATGTCTCGCATGGACCGTATCCTCTTTGGGGATATTGAGCCCACAATAATCGCTGGTATGGTTTCATTTGAATACTCAATATGGTAGAACGAGCTCAAAATGAAAGCTATTTATTGCATTGAGAACTTCAATAACATTACTTTATGATTTTGTATATAAATGGGAAACAGTCACATTAAAAATAACGTTACATGTAAATACTCTGATCTCCTTTTAATACATTTTTGGCATCTCAACATATTATAGATGAGGGAGAATATGGAAGTATGCGTATTTACACACAAAATAAATATCCAACAAGCAAAAATATATTATGTTTTATATTTTTAACTTTTTATATACCATTTTGATAACTGATTTTCATACAATGAAACCAGTATACATTATTTGTTTAATTATGTTAGGATACTTTCTTTTGATACGGCTACAGCGTGTAACGTTTTAAGGGGATATTCTCTAGAATAATTTTTACACAGAATTCATTCCCCCGGAGACCACCGGAGAGGTCAAATGTCTGCTCACGCCCGATTTTTTTACATAATGTATATTGGTAATTTTTTATATACATGGTAAAAAAATATTTTTTCTCCACCTTTCAATAACTCTTTCCTTTTCAAAATCATACATATAATTATTTCGAAGAAAAAAATATTTTTCAATGCAAAACCAGTGTTTTAAGAAAAAATCAACTATGTAAAATGTTACTCGGATATTACCCGGATGTTTTATAAAAAATTTTGTTCACGCTGTATATACTATCAATCTTTTTCGTTTTGATTTTTTTACACATTAGGTACTTTATGAATAATTTATAACCGAAAAATATGGATCTTTTATTATTATTTGCGAGATTTATTACTTGGTGGTTTTACCAAACGCGAAAAGGACACGGTAAAAATAATCACAAGATTTATTATTAAAAAAAAAAACACAAAAAACAGTTCCGGATAATCTCATACACCCGTGATCAATTCAAATGTAAAATAACACATTAAAACGTCAATTATAATTTTGTACGTTAAATTTATTTATTGTAAACGTTTCTTGAGCTTTTATTTTATTTTCAACGATGCTTGTAAATATTTCATCCACCAAAAGCGTTATTTCACACCATGATTGGTTATAAAAAAATATACAAAAAAATAAAAAAATAAAACCTCAGCTCGTTCATTTTATAAGTTTGTTCGACATGCACGAAGTGCCGGGTTCGTTTCACATAATTTGCCCATTTTGTTGTCCAAATAAATTAGGAACGCTGCCAGAGACTTTTGTCTATTACATTTTAAACTGCAACAATTTTTTTTTCTATGGACTAATATTTGTGTTCAATTGCTGAAATTCAGTATTTGTTTAAAGATGTGGATATTCTCAAAATATTACTAGTATGTAAAGTAGATAAAAGATTAATATTCTTTTGGCCACAACCTACGTAAATAAGTAAGGGTTTAAACAAATTATTTACAACACAAGATTCTCAAGAGAGGGTGTTTAAAAAAAACGTATTCTTTTCTATCAAGACACTAATTACACATCTTAAGACCTTTTTCATTTTATTATTTATTAATTTTTTTTTGACATCTCATCAAAGATGAAGAAGAATATGTAAGTCTGGGCATTGTGTAAAGTGATCACTTAAACCAGCCTATGACGGTCGTCAGCCCCGTAATTGCCCAGACTTCCATATTCTTCTTCATCTTTGATGAGATGTCAAAAAGTAATACGAAAATAACTCCTGTAATTGGAGATAATCCAGATTTTGGGAACAAGTATTTGGACCCACTCAAAATGTTGTAAATACCTTTTTCATTATTCGTAACAATATTTTACATAATTTTCATCTCTATATCCTCCCTTCGAAGATTTTTTCGCGTGATTCTCGATCGATATAATGACACAGTAATCACATGCAGCACCCAATGCTCCAGATGACAAAGCATGCTAGCTCATATTCGTAGATCGGTCGGCAAGGGCCATAGGTAGGTCGGTGTGGCACGGGAGCCGCATACTGCTCTTTGGCCTTTTAAGTGGGGCTCCAGCACAAATATCCGCGGGAAAGCTCTTCGACTCTACGTATTATGTGAGTCTAAGCGGGTCATTATTAGAAATAGGGATCAAATTGTGGTAGGGTGGGTTCTAACCGAGAAACTCTGACTCAAGAGTCCGCCACACTAACCACGAGACTACAACCAGACACTAAAGGCCCTATATATGTATAAAGGCATAATAATACCTCGGTGTTATAATTGGCCAACTCAAATATCTAACTTCTTTTATATAAAGTGGAACGACAGATGCTTCATATCAAGTTAAGACAACTGTAACGTTGATTGCTCATTTAAAATTAAAATGCTGCATTTTTTGTGGCGATTAATTTAATTATAAAGCAAAGATGTCGTTCATTTCATTTCGCCCTATTGTTTTCTAGTATGTGCGAGAACATAGACAATAATATACCTATAATATATGAAATCATCTGTGGTGTTCGAAATTAGTCGTGTGAAGTAAAACGCAAATAGTAGCTCTAATACAAGTGTATATTTTTTTATTAATTAACTACACAATTATCACATGCGGTTCCCAATGCTCCATCAGCAGATGGCACAGTACGCTAGCCCGACAAGTCTTATTACAAGTCTTAGCGGCTTTTCTCTCTGTCGCCTTATCTATATTATATTGTACCGACTCGTACATGTTGCTACTCTCCTCTCTTCTTCTCTCAGCGCCAATCTCCTCGGGGCTCCCTGAACTTGCTCCCAAATAGGTTACACTTAGTAACAACTGGGTCAGTAAAACAATTATTTTGCTAAACAATAAACGGTGCCGTAACTTACTTACTGTCAAAAAGAGAAAACTATGTGAAATTGATATTGTTCATTTGGAAATTGCTTTCCTTCAAGACTAATTGAAAATAATAGTTCGCTGGTGATTTCAATTTGCTTCCATTGATCTGTTATATATACATAAATATATATATAAATATATATATATATATATATATATATATATATATATATATATATATATATATATATATATATATATATATATATATATATATATATATATATATATATATATATATATATATATACATATATATATATATATATATATATATATATATATATATATATATATTTATATATATATATATATATATATATATATATATATATATATTTATATATATATATATATATATATATATATATATATATATATATTTATATATACATATATATATATATATATATATATATATATATATATATATATATATATATATATATATATATATATATATATATATATATATATATATATATATATATATATTTATGTATATATAACAGAGTATTACGCTTTTTCTGCGTTCCTCCCACTATATTAGAATATATTAAAAACCTTTCAATAAGTTTGTAAAAATGCATACTTTTTGGAGTTTTTTAGAGACCATTTTGGACGAAAAATAAGTTTATAATATATTTAGTTTATCCAAATTTTCGTTTTTAAATTTTGGATTTTTCCATTTAGGGGTTATTTAAGATATAAAAAGAATTTAATATTTTTTCACTACAATGAAGAAGAATATGGAATTCTGGGCATAGAAATAGTCTCAAAAAATATTGAAGTAGGTATAAGTGTATTGTTATTACAAGTATGATATTTTAAAAGAGTCGTTTTTTTAATGTTTCACTAAATGAAAAATATAAGTATGACGAATATTTAATTAACATAAAAAGGTAGCTATATTTTACAATAATGACTTCACTGCAATTTTGTCTGCATTACTAAACAACAACGCATGACTTACATATATTTGATCAGGTGAATTCAAATATCAATAACAACCATTAGCAAATACAACGCGAATTCCTTGTTTAGTTGGATACAGGTTCAAATAAAAGTAATGACCTCACTTTGAGCTGAATATGCGTTTTTATAAGTCAAAATAAAGATATTTTTTCAATCTTATAATTATAAAATACTATCATATTACCTACCCTCGACTAGAACCTGAAGCTCACCCATGATCTTCATGTTATAAGTTATTCTGACGAGACCTATTTTAGATGGGAACTGCATTTATTATTTACCTTGCTTATTATGTACAAGGTTTATAGATCATTAAGTGATGAATTTTTGTTACTTCTAGCAAATTTAATATGTTTTTATTTGAATCTGTGTTGAGAACAGGAGGGATAATCTAGTGTGGGCCAATCAGGAACTTGTCAGCATTTGTTAATTGCTGGGAGGAAATCACGTAAAACTCCTCAGAAGAAGGCGAACTGTTGACTGTCATCAACAGACCTTCAGTTTCATTGTAAGAGGGTTCGGAAATTTGTGTCCTAACTTGGTTTATGGTACCAATGTTCTTCACTATATCTGACAAGAACACTTTTGCATTATATACCACAACAATCAATCAATTTAATGCAGTGCCCTAAGAGCTCTAGGTGCAGATAAGGATCTCTCGCTATCATTTGTACAAGCTCTAACTGTCCACTAAACCAAACAAATCGAAAAGGCTACAAATCTTGACTATTCATTGTAGATTGCGTAAACCATTTACGAGGATATTCGCAAAGACAGAACTCATTCGCCGGCCAACCGCCGAAAAGGTAATACGTCTATACACGCCCGATTTTTTTAATGAATGTTTATTGGATATTTTTTTTGTTTTTTTGAATATACATGAAAAAATATTTTTATGTATTTTTTTAACTCTATACCTTTCAATAACTCTTTTGTATTTTCAAAACCAAATAATTATTTCGAAAAAAAAAACTTGTTTTTTTCAATACAAAAACGGTGTGTTAAGAAAAATATCATTTACGTAAAATGTTACCTGGGTTTAGAGAAAATTTTGTTGCGACATATCGAATACTGGGCCTTAAGGTTATTATTTTTTTTAATTAACCATCCTATTCCACAATGGCAGGATCCTAAGAGTAATTTAACATACTCCACACATTCTAAAATTTCCTTTGTTCGTCACGTAATTTAAATCAAACACCTTTTTATCGAATTCCGTCATCCATCCTGTAAAGTAAGCTTTACACCACATCCTGGCAGATGATGAACTTGTAACGACTTGAAAGGTTTCAGTATCGAATATCTTTTGAATTGAATGTCCTTGTTTATAAAATATTTTTAAATTTAATACAATTACAGGAGTAAAAGCTGTCTTAAGAAGAAACAAAAATACACTTACATATTACACTTACTATATGTGTCGTCTACTTTCAAAATCCGCCAGATCCATGTAAGTCAATTTTACAAAAAATGCAAATTCTCCGAGTAACATTTGTGTTTAAAAGATTTGACTATCTTTAGATAAAATGTTATAAAATAGAGAATTTTCCCATTTTATATGAAAATTATTCAGTATTTAAAAAAACACGAAACACAAAGCGATAGTGACGTCATCTTAATTTTTGACCTATCCCCGCTCTCTGATTGGCCGATATGGGCCAGAAGGCAAGTTTCATGAATATAGCTGATTTTAAAATACTACGCTGTTTTTTTAGCAGGGTTTCAAGTATATAAATATTTTAAACAATAAAACCCACAATTGGCATTCCGATAGAGTATGTATCTTTAAATCTTATAAAATTGGATCTGGCGGATTTTGAAATTAGGCGACATATTTATGTATATACACTTTTTACAACATAAAAAATTTGTTATTTTACATAATGAAAACCCGCAAAGCATCTATTCTTAAAAGCTTAATTCCAATTAGAATAGTAAAGTATAGGAAAGCAGATGTAACAAATGCACCACAGACACTCAAGCCAATTGAAAATAATAAAAATATTTCTGACTTTCAGTCAGACTTAATATTCAGAATTTGATTCTTTCATTAATTGATTCGACAGTCACTCTGTGGTAAAATCTATTCATCATCAATTTATGTTTTATTTAGTAAATACCACTATTTCTCAAAAACTATTGTGGCACGTGTTTCGATTGACTCCGCATCACTTTCAAACACCGTACATGTTTGAAAATGATGCGGAATGCATCGAAACACATGTCACAATAGATTTTAAGAAATAGTGATATTTACTAAATAAAACTTAAATTTAAAAAATATCATATATACATTCATTTAAAAACGGCTTGCCTAAGCAAGCCTAAGCTTGTGAAAATAGTAAGAAATTGAAATACTTATATATTATAAGAACAACAACAATAAATCTTTAAAAAGGTGGCGTTCTATCCTCTCTGCGTACCCCTGCGGGAAGCGGCGGGAAGCGGCGTGATGGTTAGTTAGTTAGTTTAATTTATTAAATAAAATGGCTTATTATTTTGTTTACCCAGTTGTTAAAATCCAACCATAGAAATCACATCCTGGGATAGGTTTAAAAAATGATGATCTCCTTTTTAAAGAATTCTAATTCATTATTTTATTTCTCTGTACAATAATTGCAATGATAATTCGTAACGTTAAAAGCAAATCAATATTAATTATTTTAGACTGGTCGAAGAAAGCTTTTCTTTTCGTAATTTACGGAGAATACACGTTCTCCCGATATTATCAATTAGAGAATGCAAATTTATTAGCAAATCGATAAATTTATCACACAATGTAATGAGACAATTGACAATGTGGACATGTTTATTAGAATTACTTTATGTATAATAAATATTATTTTGTACAATATGATAAGAGGCGAACTGACACTCTTTATCATTAATTAAAATAGTTATAAAATCCGTATTTATTTAATTATACGCTATTGTGCGTATCAAAAACATTAAATCTCTTGTACTCACCTATTTTTAAAGCACCAGAACTACATACCTACTCACATGCAGAAACAAAATGGAAATACCACTATTTTTTAACATTGCTTTTAATATTTCAGATTCATTTTTCACTAGCTTCATCCACTCACGTGTTGCTTTGGATCGGTATGGTTGAATGAAAAAAAGCAAAGAGATAAAATGTTTCATTTATCGCCTTTTTTGCTCCAAAATTTATCTTGATATTGTAAAACACTCTGTTTTCACACAATAGTAATTCTTAATTAATAGTTAAAATTATCGACTTTATTATATCAGAAAAGAATAAGTGTGTAAAACGTATAAATAAATATTTAAATGTGTGTATATATATATATATATATATATATATATATATATATATATATATATATATATATATACATATATATATATTTATATATATATATATTTATATATATATATATATACATATATATATATATATATATATATATATATATATATATATATATATATATATATATATATATATATATATATATATATATATATATATATATATATATATATATATATATATATATATATATATATATATATATATATATATATATATATATATATATACATGTTTAGTATCTACAATTTTGTGGTAGAACAAAATAAATAATGAAAATCCTGGTGATTAATTGTATTTTGATGATTTAGTTGACTTAGATTTTATCCGAGAGTTTGGTTAATTCTCCACATTAAAACCCGTTGGCGATTGTAGCTCTGGCAGGAGGTAGGTCCTTCGACTATTGTCCTGGAACCGGCTCTGCCAACACGAAGACGTATAAATTAATTGACCATTATAAATATTACTAAGCGGTAGACAATTAATGAATTGTATTGTAAACTGCAGTAGCATTAGCCATTAATAAACTCGTGCATAAATAAACACTTGCTTAAATGCGGCAATGAATAATACTCGCAATTCGTTTCAATGCTTTTTTCATATAAAATAAGTAAACTGTTCTTTTTCACTTTTTTTAACAGAAATTTTAGTATTTACCCAGATTTTTGGTTAATTTATTTAGCTCTGCTAAATAAAATAATAACTTACTCAAACTCAAGCCTAGATGGTGCTGTGAACTCACACGTGAAAAATAGTGCCGTTTAAAGGAAGCTGATTAAGATATTTATGTTCTGATTTTATTTTTATTTTTATGTTTAAATCATTGTGTTATTCCCCAAAGTTAATGCCAATTTAAAAAAACTAAAAAAAAAAATTATTGTAAACGGATATTCGCAAACACATAATTCATTCCACCGGAGAACACCGGAAAGGTCACATGTCTGCTCACGTCCAATTTTTTACAGATTTATTTTTTATTTATTATTTGTTTTTGTATAATATATATTTTTTTATATTTTTAACTCCTTACCTTTCAATAACATTTTTCTTTTCGGACCCATATAATTATTTCGAAAAAAACTTTTTTTATATTCAAAAACGGTGTTTTAACAAAAAAATAATTACTTAAAATGTTATCTGGATTAAGAGAAAATTATGTTACGACTTGACAAATACTGTGTCTTAAACCCACGGAAAATAATTTTGTTCAGAACCTTCCGACTGGTATATATTTTCTATGATGCTCATTTATTATTAATAAATAATATACCCGTTCCTCATCCCCTGCATTAACATGCAGTAATTTAGAATGATATATTATTTTCCTTACAACAGTGTAATACAGGCTTAATCAATAATGAAAGGTCCTTTTATACTTTTAAACAAATTATCTATCTATTCGAATAATCAAATGAAATATTCAACTCATTCATAAAGTTCTCAAAGTCCCCTTCATTTATTTAACATATAAATAAAAGTCATCGAAACGTGGTACTTTCATTACTTTTTTACTATAAACATACTGTAGATGTATTAAATTTGATCTTAACATTTATATAAAAAAATAACTTACTACCCTGAATCAGATATCGTTTATAAGTACTACTTATTGTTATCGAAATGTTAATAATTTGTAAAAAAAAATCATGTTTACAGTATGAATATGTTGAAAATAAAAATAATGGGTTTTTGATAGTATGTAGTACGTTGGTAAAATTTCATTCATGGTTATTTAATTGATTTTTTTGTTTGTAAATTTCATTTCGCCGACTAACTCGAAAGTTTACAAAAATTACACAGCTTATTGTTGTTATCCTTAAGGTCCAATTTACGATAAGTCACCACATCATTTTCTTTACACCCAGGTAACATTTGACGTAATTTAAAAGTTAATTTTTTGCTTAAAATACTGATTTTGTATAGAAAAATTCAGTTTTTCTTTGAAATAAAATATGATTTTGAAAAGAAAAGAGCCATTTAAAGATAAGAAGTAATAAAATTGTAAAAATAATTTTTTAACTTATATTCTAAAACAGACAAATTCCAATATACATATTCCAAAAAAAAACTAATTTTTCGCGGAAGCACGACCGACCTCTTTCTTGGCAGTTCGCGTTCTGAATTTAAACGACTGAGATCTCAGCCTTTAACTAATCTTACTCAATCATTGACAATGCATGTTGATTCTAAAGAATACACATAGTTTACAGGTCAATTTATATTAAATGAATCCAAAGAAAGTACAAGTACATATAACGCTCACTCCTTTCAAGAACGTCATAAATCAAAAATGGGCAATTTTCAGTTGTTTATGTTTTTGGAATGCCCAGAAAATGTACTAAATCCCAGCAAAAGCAGCATATTTTTAACTTATTACCCGCTACAGAGCAGAAAGTGTTGTTTTTGCATTTTAAAGAAAAGGTATTGTTTTTTTTTTAAATATACTAGATATTTTTCAAATGGAGAAAAAACCTTCAGGTTTCACCTCATAAGATCTGTTGCACAGTTGAAAGTACAAAAAGTGGTTTGACATTTAATTTTAATACTTTGTATTATATCTTTATACTTTAAAAACGATCTCCTGAAAAATCAAGTTTTTTTATTTATGACGTTCTAGAAAGGAGTGAGCGATATGCTAAAACAGAAATATCTCAAAAATGTTTATTTGTGTCGTCTTGTCTTGCTAAAAAATAGCCGAGGAACATATTGTAGTCGTACAGGAGAAAGTAACCAACTAACAAAACGTAAAATGTTCAGGAGGGGCGTTTAAGCCACTTTTGCTTGGCAAGAAAATAAACATCAATGCAGTTAGTCATTTTTAACAAGTCAATATATTATAATTTAAAATGCTTTGGGATTTTTTTCAGGTCAATATTAAGCTAAAAAGATATCAAATAGTAAATAATCACGTTTTTGTAAAACATGCACTTGGTCACTTTCTCCTGTATGACTACGATATATGTTCTTTAAAAATATGCATAACAAATACGACAATTAATAAATACGTACAGGTTCAAAATTCGTTAGCAACTTTTTTAATGAAAAAATGCAACCTTTGGCCACACACGTTATAAATATATTAACATGCTTTTTTTATACGTCACATATTCATTCGTAAAAATTTATATTATGGCCATTCTTCACGCACGACACGCATATTAAATAACAATTATGGATAAATCATTTCTCAAATTTGCCACCCTATAGGTGTCCTTTCGATGTTATATGGTACAAAATTTCTTTCTCATTCTTTCAAATAACATAAAGGGTTAACTTATGGCAAAAGAAGTTGAATTAAAATGTAATGACGTAAGAACAAATACGATACTTAATTTTTGTTATATATTTTAAAGAAATGTACAGGTACTATATATACTACGAATATAATATAAAAGTACGAATGTTGAAATAAGGTAGAGAAATTGTATGTGAATGACAATGTGTTCATATAACTTTACCAAAATATGTAGAAAAAAAATTACATAATTTTTACTACTTACTTGATTTTTCAAGTATTTTTTTTGTATTTTATTTATTTATAACTTATTAAAATACCTTTTTTACTGACGCTTCAATAAGCAAGACAATCTTCTTTCAACCCTTATCCGCACCCAATGGTGCATAGGGCACTGCATCGTATAGAAGCAGTGTTATTTTGATAGTTAAATACACGATGGAAAGGTGATTAGCCTTGCGCTTCAGGTACTAGTCCAGCTTAATATAAATAAATCTTAAACTGAAAAATCACTTACATTTATATTGACCTTCTTGATAATCGAACCCAAGACCTCCAGCACGGTAACTAAATACGCTAATCATGAAACCACGTAAGCGGACCATTTTACAGGATTATTATTGTCATATTATTTTTTACAGTATTATTATTGTTATATATTATACAGAGTTATATATTATAAATACATATACAGGTAGTGCGAATGCTGGGAACAAAGTGAATGGTGCACTGAAATCAGTTATAGCAAATAAAAACCTATCAGCGGAAGCTAAACTGGCAGTGCACAACGGAGTCCTGGTTCCAACTCTAATGTATGGAAGTGAAACATGGAGTTGGCAAAAGAAGGATGAAAGTAGACTGAATGCAGTCGAAATGCGATCTCTTAGAAGAATGTGCGACAAAACGATGTATGATAGATGTGCGAACAGTGAAATAAGGAAGGAATGCAAAGCTGAGATAAGTATTATCGATAAAATCAAGAAAGGTGTGTTGAGATGGTTTGGACATGTAGAACGAATGGGTGAGGAAAGAACGGTAAAACAAATTTATGAGGCGAAAGTTATTGGGAAAAGAAGCCGAGGAAGACCGAGAAAAACATGGCACGATCAGGCCAAATACTTGAAAGTGGTCAGGTTAGGAGCCGTAGCAATCGGCGGGTATGTATGAGGAGATGCATGAACGTGGAAGAGGCGAAGAATGTTTGCAAGGACAGAGTGGTGTGGCGCTCTATTCTCTCTGCCTACCCCTGCGGCGAAGCGGCGTGATGGTTAGTTAGCTTTTTTAGTAGTACGAATGTTGAAATAAGCCAGATTTTTTCGTAAAAAACAATGTGTTCATATAACTTTAATAAAATATGAAAAATAATTCACAATTTGTACTATTGGCTTGGTTTTTAAATAATATATTTTTTTCTTGTGTATTTTTTATTAAAACACATTTTTTTATTGACGCCTAACCAAGCGAAACCCGTGACGAGACGTACATACATCTGCATTATAAAAAATAACGATTCCTTGTATGGGGGAAGGGATTTGAGCCACTCTGTAGTTTGTAGTATTTCCGTCGTTTATTTTTGAAGGTCGTAAATTTTCCCGTCGCACGGATGTCACCTAACGCGCGCGAAAATCTTCCAACAATGAATATGGAAATATTTGGTTTCGACTTGCGCATTTGCACTTTGTAATTTGTATGCAGTCGCGTTCGTAATAATATGTGGTGTCGTATAATCAGGATAATCCCGTCGTAAATCATTGAATTGTGCTCCCACTGTAGTTATTTTCAGCCAGACTTCACAAAGCGTGCTTTTACATTGTGAGTGACTTCTCAGGGCACTGTTTTGTTAAATGTTAGTTATGTTAGTATATAGCATTAATATTAACCCAGATAGTAGTCTATCGGTTTCCAGACCCCCACCTCTTCTTCTGCCATCGATAAACCATGATACAGCTGTTTTATCATGGTGCAAAAAAATATAAAGATTGTTTATGAATTTTTATAAATATTTACGTATATATATATATATATATATATATATATATATATATATATATATATATATATATATATATATATATATATATATATATATATA